>NC_087514.1:47831650-47861650 GCF_963921805.1 Phalacrocorax carbo
AGCTGTAGACAATGAGCAAGGATGTCTAGAGTTTTGTGAAGCTGAAACTAAATCCATAGTTAAGACTTCAGGTGAAAGAATCCTTTTCCCAAACTTTATCCTGTGGTGTGAAGCAAATATGACTATCTTAGTTGTAATGAGCTGAGGAGGAGACAGTTTCTCAGATAAATGAGACTTAGCCCAGTCAGAGTGTTAAAAATAAGAAACCTGGTCTGGAATTAATTAAAAACTCAGTTACTGTACATGAAGTCCTGGTGTGATGTGTTCTCATTGTGAATTTCTCTATGTGAAATTCAAGTCACTTAATTCTGAATGGTTGATAGTACTCTAATCTTGGTCCTTTTTCTGGCAAAGCAAACCCTGAACTTGGTGGAATCAGTCTTCATGAAGCTATCTTGCTGTAGGGAATCCTTGGCTTACATAGATAAATCATGGCTGCTCCTATGTTACTACCATTCCTAGTTGTGAGATGTTGGCTGGAACACAAGGTGAAGGAGGTGGGATCTGCTCTCAGGTGATGTTACAGGTTTTCAGACTTTTGACAGGCTGAGGCTGTTACTCTTAAACTACGTCCTCTGATCAACCCAACTCAGTACAGTTTCACAACTGGGATAGTGCAAAGCACACATCTATGGTATCTCAATTCCTATTGTCCCCACACAAAATTTTACATTTGAATGTCCTTATAGCTCTGGAATTGAAATTTGTGGTATTCTATAGATATAAGCCTGAATTATTGAATCACTTCAGTCACTAGGTCTTCACTGGGACTTAACCAGAGCAGTCTAGACCAAATATGTATATTTTTCCTGCTGAACTTCAAAACTGCATTCCACCTTTGTAATAAGAACCATATGCTTTAATCACCAAAGTGAGGATTCAGATTTTGTCATTTTGTCAAAATATATTAATTCATGGACAGACAGATTATTTTTCATCTAGGTTTGTAGTTCATTGACTCATTGACATATGAAGTGTGTGGTGTCTATACCACAGTAAAGAACTGCAAAAGTTTTCAAACACCTCATCAACATAAATTATTTCTTTTAATTTCATTCAGTAGCTTCACATATATACCACAGAAAAAAAAATCAGATCCCTAAAAAGAATGGTACCCTTGTTTTTCAGTATTCTATGGAGGCTATTTATGTTTAAATAACCTTCAGACTGCCATTATGATCATAAGGTGATTACCTATCTGCAAAAGCATCTGTCTTAATGCTAAATCCATGATCTTGATTAGCAGCGATCTAGGAAAATTGGGGACACATTGGTGTCAGTAGTTTGATCTCAAGCTGCTTCTTTTTGCTCACTTTTATCAACATAAATATAAGATGCATGGTAATTGTCAACTGCAGTTGTGTTAATAATGATTTATTGAACATGGTTAGACCACTTGTCTGGAAGGAAAAGAAAAATTTTCTAAGAAAGGCATCATCTTCAGTATAAGGGCATAACCTCCTGTCTTTTACCAGCTGAGGAAGTATTCTTTAAAGATGTGAAAATGTCTGCATTTTTATTAAGACATTTTAATTCTAGAGCTTTATGCAATTGCTTAGAACTTTGTATTTTAAATATCTTGTCTAAATGTTTATTTAATCAATTGGCAGGGGAATTTGTTATTTCCAGAATGCAACATTGTAAGTCTGGCAAGTTGTACAGAGTGCCAGAAAAACTTAAACTCCTAAAAAATTCTTTACAATGTGATTTACCTTCTGACCCCACAGTCAAAGGCAAGAGAACTATGCAAAGGTAATCTCAGTTTTATAGCTATGGCTCACATACTGCAGCCAAAAATCGTGCTCAGTCTTTTTTTAAATACTTCTCTCGTACATGCTGTGACTCTTAACTCACACAAACCTGTCACGAAAAGTGGAAGGTTCAGAGCTGAACCTGCCATCATGTGACAGAGCAATTTTATTTACAATTATTTTAAACTATCTGATTAGTGAATGAGGGATTTGAAATCAAAATGTCTGATCTGGCAATGGATTGATGAAAAAATGGGGCACAATGATTTTGTAGATCTTCCTGATGATTGTAACATCATAGGATAGTATAGACAGTTGCCTGAGGCCAACCAAACTCAGTAAGCAATCCAACAAACAACCCAAAAACTGTGTTACTGGGATTTGTGACAGTGAAATTACACACACTAAATATCGATTTGGGGTAGAGGGAGTCTTGTAGTAACTGTATTAAATTATCTCTTGAAAGAGAAGATAGTAAGGAATATAAGCATCAGTAGAGAACAGTGGTTAAAGTTTTTAAAATTTAATCATTAAAATGATTACAATTTAAGAGATATCAAATGTAGCTTTGATTAAAAATGAGTGTGCACTGTTAAAGAATTTCAAATGGAGATGCACTTAAATTTATTGTTACAAGACTTACGTGTCTTGTATTGTGTATTGTCTTTTATTACACTCATCAACAAAAGTTTTTTAAAAAAAAAGGATTTTTGAGCAAACAGCCCCTTCATTAGGTCACCGTTCAGAAGCTGCACTGAATCTGAAAGTGGAAATTTGCAGTTAGGCAACAACAGTGTTTTGTTGTGGTCAGTGCATGCCTAAGGTCACAAGTGATGACTTTTACTTTATGATATGTCTGAAGGACAAAAGACATTGTTTTGAATTTTATATTAATAAAATTATATCACTAGGTTAAGACTTCAAATTTGTTGCACATAAACCCCAAATTTGGTGTACATAATAAAATACAAACTTTGAAATCCTCTTTACTGAGTTGGAAATATAGAAATATCTCCTACCATTCCCTGCCGTTCCCTATAGTGAGTGGGTTAACAGTGGGCTTAATGTAGAACTAAACATCCCATCACACCACTTAGCTTTTTCTACTGGGAAAGAGAGAAGCTGACTCAGAACCTGTTGTTAACTCCAGCTCCAAAATGGGATCCTGCTAGCCTCCCAATACCAGTGCTGTGTCTAAAAGACACAGATAGGAAGATTTAGAGTGTTGGATGTTGAGATGTAAGCGCGCTTCAGCGGAATTGTCTCCCTCATCAAAATGAAGGGAGCAGAGGTTTTGATAAATTGCAAGGTAGCCATTTTCTGCTCTTTCTATCCATTTTGAACATGAAATAAGAATGTGTTGATTGTTGTAGCTGGGTATAATAGGATTTTTAGGACCATACCTCTTAAGAGATTGCCCGATTATGTCATAGACAATAGCATAGGTTATACCTGTGTCTGCAGGGCAAATCAATGCCACAGGAATACAAGGGGTTACTTCAACTCAATACATTGCACATGTCAGAATATTTTATTTTGGTACAAAACAAATTAAACTGGTAGACATGAAGAAAAGAACACAATTCTACAGTTTTATTACTTGATGATCCTGTCTGCCTGCTAAAGAAAGAGGTAAAAAAACCTCCAGTATATTCAGTTTATATTCATTCATGGAAAATAATAATCTACGTAGATGAATGATTTATCTGTCATATTTTCTAGCACTGCAGTTCCAGTGCTGATAGTTAGATCATAAAAAGTTTGTTAGTTGAGACTTGTGTATGTGACATATGGAATGCAAAACTGTCTAGTCATCCACCAGTATCCTGTACTTCCACAGCCTTTAAGCATTTTCAGTCAGCCAAAATTTTCTATTATCAAAAATCAGTTAACTGCATGATTTACTCAGGTTGATTTCAGTACCTTAAATTTCCCAGCAAAATGTGTCCCTAAGAGGAATGAATGGTTAAATTAGCTGAAATAGCACTTTTGAGAAACTGAACAGGTGTGATTTGAATACACATTTTACTTAGATGTTAATAGCTGAGCAGACCTATGCTTTGTCAATAGAAATAGAAATGATTATTTAAATCTTATTTACATTTGTTAAATTTGCTTTTGGTTTTTTAGCTAGAACATACCACCCCTGTTTGTTATGGTATATTGCTTTTTATTGGAGAAATGGTGGTCAAAAGCTGTTATTACTGTTTGATCATGTCAGAGATTAAAGTAGTTGCAAACCATTTTGCATGTCAGCTAGCACAGGTATGTTCCAGTGCTGGTAAATAGTGTTTTAATAAGCACGACATTTTTTCACTAGGCAGTAGTACACAGTAGTCAAATAAGAATTAAAAAGAGTTTGCCATTTTGGAAGCTTGCTGTTTGTACAGGAAGCTTCATATGGCAGTATACTTTGTATAGATAGTAGGCAAAACAAACAAAATGGGACAAAAAAGCAGAGAACATTTTAAAGAAAGAAAATCAATCATCCTTTCTTGCCGAAAGTCATAAAAGCATGTACAAATTAATGTTTCAGGACTGTTTGCCCAGTAGGTACAAATGAAAGCTTTTTTCAGGGGTCCTAATCCAATCTGGTTGCAAATTAAGAACCCAGTTTTGTAAAACGACCTGCAGGAGCAGATTTTGCATGTGTCAGAGTGTATTCGAACAAAGATCTGAACTGGTAGTGTCCTCTCTTAGAACTACAATGGTCATAAATACATAAACAGGTTCTTCCTCTGGTTGATGTAGTGTTTGATATGGATATCAGTGGAAGCTCAAGTGGGCCGCTCATACAGCATGACTTAGCAGATCTGATAGAACTGGATTCTGTTACTGTAGATCACAAGATTAAGAAGTCAGAAGATTGGCTAGAAGTCTGTTATTCTTATACCACTAAAACCTGAAAATTCCTACTGACTTCACCAATAAAATGATGGAAGTCTAGATTCATTGTAAATATGCAAATTAGTTCAAAGTCAAAGTTTAACCAAGATGTAGTAAATACTTTTTTCTTGATAAGCATTTGTCATCTAATGCTGATTTTTAACTTGATCTACAGTAAACTTCACATAGTTAAAGAAAGTAATCTACAGAGTACTTAACAGAAGATCAGGACGATGTTACGTATTTCATGGATTTGTCTACCTTCATTTTTTTCAGAACATCTTTTAGCTATTGTATGATAGGAAGACTGTATATCCCCTCTCCAAAATCTATGCAGCCTCATTATCTTCAGCAGAAACTTGGCTTTTAAGCAGTTATTTCCCCCCTGCCCATTTCTTTAATGTTTTGCATGTTGTGTTTATCTAGACCTAAATTTACTTTATCCTACAAACATAGTTAAAAGCACAAGGAGTTCCCAAAATGAAGCTGAAGGGTTTTTTACTCTGTTGCAAGGATCACCATTTACAGTTACCCTTATGCAGAAACATGTACTGATATTCAGTTCCCTTCTTATCATTCCTAAGAGCTTTTCACACTTCAGTTTCCACAAATGCAATTGTTTTGGTGCAATAAGGTTTAGAAAGCCACTGTTGCATAGTGATATTCTTCTGCACTGGACAAGACAATACCTATTTTTTAAAACCATGCTGGATTACAAAACCTGTCACAAATAAGGGGAAATGTTATATTTTGGATTTTTTAAGCCAATATTTTAAAATTTTGGGGATTCCTAATTTAGCACAAATGCTCAACATATGTTTTAATGTTTATTGTTATATATTTCAAATGTAGTAGTGATTTAGGGTGTAGCCCTGTAACGAGATTTAGTCCAGCTGAAACATAAACTTGGAGAGTACCAACTGTCTTAGTTACCTACATTTAAATTATAGATTTACAACAGTAGAGCATGTAATTCTGCACACCAACAACTGAATAACAAAAATTTTAGTGTCAATTTAGTTGATATATGAAATCTAAATATCACAGAATATTTTCAGGGGACTAAAACCTTTGTCATTCAGCTTAGATGAATTTTAAGAGATTTATAGGTAGAAAGTGAAATAGGTGCAGAAAAACTGAAATTTAAAATTAGTGTCCATTCAAAAGTATATTTAATGCACATGTAATTGCTTGCTATTTGTAATTTAAAAAAAAAAAAAGTAAAGGTTGAGTCAAAGTCAAATTTCACATGTAAGGGTATTTTCTCTCATGTTAAATGTAAACTTGAATATACTGTTGTTTGATCTAAAACATAACCCTTGGAATGTACAGCATTAGTATTTCCAGGTTAACCCATACCTACTTACTGTTACTTAACAACTGAAGTTTAATAAGCTGCATCTGTACTGAATGATAAAAAAATGGTTTTGCCCTTAACTGATGAATGGTGTGGGTTTGGCATTTTGGATACTTTAAATCCAGTTAATGTTCTTTATATAATTTCTTTTATATGTTTTATTTTTATATTTTTTATTCCTTATATAGTACTCCTGAAAACAGTTAAATTTGCCACTTAAGCACGGCAATTAACTCCCCTTAGTGATTTAATCTCATATGTGTTTAGTATCAGACCACTTGGTCTGAATATTTTAATACATTAAGATCCATAAATAATTTAATTGTGCAACAGATATTAGCATTTGTATATCCATATAATCTGTGTGTATATAGGCAGTGGACTTTCCAGGACAATTAGACTTCAGAACCTTCCACCTGTATGGTATGTATGGTCACAGAAATCTCCTTAGATTTAACATTGAAAAACATTTAATGCTAATCTTTAAATCCACAATACTGTGGGGTTTTTTTCTCATTCTGATTGCCAGAGTGTATTTGTATGTCCTGAATTCTGACCTGTTTTCTCTAAAACCTCTTCTAATCTAGGACTGCTTAAAGCTGTTGCAAAATAGCAAATGATACTGATTACATCAACACAGCCATTGCCAAATGAAAATATGAATACTATCCAATACAAAAATACTACTGCTTTTTGCCTGTTGAACTCAAAACAGTTTATTTTATGTCATATAAATAATATCTTCATTTTTTAGAGCTGTATACCTGAGATCTAGTGGTTAGATTTTGTTTACTATAATGTTGTTGATTGGCTGTCATCACAGATAACCATTACCTGTATTAATATAATATTTTTTTCTTAGATAGGTCTAAAATTTTGCATTAAAATTCTAGTGGGAAGAAAAGTAAAGGACTTGGAAGTTTCTTTGGTTTATTTTGTATTTATTTAAAGGAATATTTCAAATTTTCATATAATTATGGGAGATAGAAAGTTGTAACTTACTCCTTTGATGTAAGTACAGATAATTCCAACTATCTGTTGTACCATTCTTCTATAATTATTCTTACTCTCAGTTGATTTCATGCCCACAAATCTCTTGCAGATTGTCTAACCAGATTGGTGATAAAATTTACAAGGTGGGTACAATGTATGTGTGGAGGGATGAGGTTCTTTTGTGAACATCAGTGGTAGTGCCAGTGCTATGCTACCTTTACTCTTGACCAGTGATAGAAAAATGATAACTTGTTTTGAAAAATATATTTCTGAAGTTTTATTGACCATAGAGTTTTCCATAATAATTTGTTTCATCTTGGCTTTGGATGCTCAAGACTAAGATAGCACTGTCTTCCATAACAGCAATGAAAACACCTGGCAGATTATTTGTAATTCTAATCAGTTTTTAAACTATTGGCCTTCATTACACAGCCCAGAGAGTGCTTGTGGCCCACAACATGTATAATTGTAACCCACCATAAATTAGTAGCATGGCCTCTATAATTTAGTGTTGCAGAAGCTATTGTTTATCCAAAAGAACATTGTTCTTGTGAAAAGATGAGTTACTTCTAATACGTATACTAATTACTGAAAATTATTGTATGACAATTGGATGTCCTCAGCCAGTCATAACAAAGAAATACTGTCAAGTTGTCAGCTCATAAACCTACTCCTTGGAGCTGAGGCGCTGGCGTTAAGTAAGCTTATGTTTTGAGTAGAAGTTGAGTTTTTCTAAAGCTGTGTTTTACTCTTCTGTTTCCGTTCTCGTTTCTGATCTAGTGCATTGTATATGAAAATGAGTATGGATAATAAGAACTTCTGCTCATTTTAAAATATTAGTGTAATTGTATTGAGTAAATATTTGAAGATAACACAATAATTTATTTCTCTTATAAGTCCTATCAGTATGAACTGAAAAGATTGTCATCTGTCCCTAATGGCAGATTTTCTTCAGTTTTAGTGATTTCTCAGTTTTCATGAATCTCCCTAGCAGCAGAAGATACTTGCAGCTGCAGTGAGGATAATTGTTAAATACTTCTGCTTTACAGATATATGCATGACCACTCTGAGCTATCACAGATGTGACAAAGTACTTCAGAGTATAAATCTGATGTATTTTTTTGTGATTGATTTCAGTCAGGTAGTGATTTCTATACTGAATGTCTTACACATTTGCATATGCAATTAAGGCAAAATATTAATTTTAAAATTGAAATGAAAGTAGTTCCAGCTTGCTGTACGAATTGGCTTTCAGGGTTTTGCAGCAGAATGTAGATTTGGTTTATGGGTAGGTGCAATAGGCTGTTTTAAATTTTCTAACTATTGATCGGAGAAGGGGATAGCAAAGCTGCTCTTTTCATTTTAGCAAAGTTTGCCCAGAAGGCTTGAGAGAGAATGAGAACTATCTGTTTAATTTTTGAAAGCCAAATTATAACTTCATTGCTCAATTTTGAATTGTGGCTTTTTTTTATTATAGTAATGCAGTGTTGGCCAGCTTAAGAGAGGGAGCAAGTGAATTTGTAGGGAAGGATACTGCATTCCCAGCCTGTTACATGCATAAGTACATTCAGTTGTGAATAAAATTCAGAATGTCTTTTGTGTGTGTGTTCACCAGCCGTGTGATATGAGGTCTCTGATTTTTGACAGTCATGAATGTATTTCTGGTGGTGGGATATGAGACTGACTGTGCGGCTACTGGAAGGTAAAGTAGCAGGGGTTAGGCTGTCAGATCATCTCATGTCGCCTACATCCCCACAGTAATGGAGCATATGAAGCAAGCGTTAGGAAGCTGCCATGTTGCCAGAGTGGTGTTAAAACATCTTTGCAGTCAAGGAGGAGGATGTGACTCCCCAGGCTTAAAATCATAGACTCATTCAGGTTTGGAAAGACCTTGGGAGGTCTGTAGTCCAACCTCCTGCTCAGAACAGGTCAACACCAAATTCAAATCCAAATTTCTTCTCCCTGGACTTTGTTCTTTCTACATCTTTATGAATATCAGTTTGTAACTCTTAAAAAAGCCAGCCTTCTATTTTCCTATGGACCAGGGAAATGTGCGCTGGGTATGACTGAATATAAAACCCCAAGGATTTTAAATGGATCAGTTAATTTTTTTCACTTACATTGTCACATAGCTGGACTGATCTGGAGGTGCTGAACACTTTACTCAATTTAGAGTAGCATAGATATTTCAAAGACTGCCTTGAGTATTATATAGGCACTTGCATATTATGCTATGTATAACTCCAAATAAATAAAATGGAAATAATGGGTTCCTGATTTCTCTTTTTGTTATGTTATTTGTTTATTTTTTTGTTATTGTTTGGCAAAGTTAAAGAATATTACTGGTATAAGACCGCACATGTTTTCGCTGTTTAAAATTTTTATTTTTTCAAACTTTTAATAAATGCTGATGTTAACTTCCTGAGGTTTTGTTTATATTGTCCAGTATTTAAAATAATTAGTATTTTACATTAACTTTATAGAGGACAGGCAAGTAAAGTAAGACAGACTTGGGAAAGCAAAATAAAATCACAAATGACATTTAGTGGGAAAACCATGAAAGGGAATTGTCTTTAATTAGTTCACAGTTGGAGATTTGTTCATACTGCTTATTTTAGTTAAGTCTTTCATTGGGGAGAAAAGAACTATTTAACTTTCAGGATCTTTGGAGGGGAGAGGGCCTTGAAACACTTACCGTATATATCTCTCAGACATGCCTTCCAAAACATTCTTCATTTTTTTCTGTACCCACACTATACTGCCTATAAATACATAAGTTGTTATTATCTGTAAGGTTAATCTGTAAAGGTTACCATTTCTGTTGAAATTCATTTGGATTATTCTCAAAATAGTGCTGCAGGACAGAACTTTAATGTCCATCTCTCCCTGCTGTTACACTGAGAAGCAAAGGTTTTATAGCATTGGAACCTATATTCTTGGCTTAGCAGTGGTTTGGAATATTTCCTTCTAGCTCAGCAGATTCTAAGATATCCATCCTTAAAATCAGCTGTTAATGTGGCCTTTCATGTCTAACAAATAAAATATCTAAATAGGCAAAGATCCTTTGCTCCAAAACAGAGAGATTCTACTTGTACGATACGATACGATATCTTGTACGAGATAAACCACAGCCTCATGCAGGATGCCAAACACTTGTTTCCTATCAGCTGTCTTGCCACATCCATGAATTCAATAAAGAGAATCTCAGAAGCCACAACCACCAGTTCTTTCTTCACATAGGCGCAAAAGGAGTTCTTATTGCTTTGTTTTTGATCTACTCTTCTATTTACTTTTACATCGATGGTTTTTTAATCAGAATTTTTTCTTCTGCTCTGGTAGTAAACTTATGAGGATGTGGTAGGGCAGAATTAACTGAAAGCTGGTTTACATGAGTTGAAGTTCTGAAGAATAACAGAATTTGAAAAATAACACTGTATTAGTAAGTTTGTCTAGTCAAATAGGAATGGTAAGTGTAGTATGTGCTGATGGGATAAACATTTTTATGCCATAGTATCCAAGAGTTAGTCACTCACAGCAATAAGTCTCTTTAGTTGTTTTTCAGTATTTCCATTAGACTGCTACTGTCATGAAGTTGAAAAACTTGTTCCATTTTTCCACTTCTTTTTGCTGAATTAAACCCTGACCACATAAACAAATTAAAAAAAAAATATTGTTCATTCAGAGAAGACCATCATGGATCATTTGCAGGCCAGTGATGATCTTATGGATCCCACAGGAGTAAGAAATATGTGTAGGAAAGATAAACATTTATCTTGTACCTCCATTCTAGATATGAAGTTTGAACTATCTTAACTAGAATTTTGTTGGTCTTTAGCTTTCCCTTTGTTGTAACCAATCTTGATACAATTTTTGATACAAATGAAAGTGGAAACACAGTATACATATGAAGGCAAGGTTTAATACTAATATTCTATCTTGACAGCAGCGATAAAAACTGGGAGGCTATGCCTCATTGTTTAGTGACAAAATTAATGACTATTATTATCCATCTTTCTCTTCACCTTTCTTTGCATCTACATCTTGAGTACTATGAACCGAAAATTAAACTTAAAAATTAGACATTACACAGAGGCATAAAAGAATACTTTCTAACAAGTTCTGGACTGTAATTTGAACATATGAGACATGTAGTTTGAATTATTTTTTAAAATAACAAAAGGATACTTGAGTGGTAGGAGAAAACCAGCACCTATAGCTCTCATGATATGATAGATGAGTTTTCAACAATCTAAATTATTGATACCACTAGTTTTGTAGATAACCAGAAGTCCATGGTATCAACATCCGTAGGTTTTAACCAGGGATGATAAATGCTTTCACTTTTAGTAACTGGAAAAAGCTTGTATTGTTTTTTCTAATCTGCACACTGCTGTAGAATAGAACCATTCAAGAATCTCACTGTCAGCTTTAAATGGCTAGCCGAAGATGGCTACAGGTCTTGGTACCATTTCAGTTAAGAAAAATCCATGTTTAGTTAAGGGTCCTTTTGATTCTTTGATGTGTAAGAAATTGTGTTACTTTCGTTCTTAAGAATGCTATGGTGTCTTCTAATGTACTAAATCCTTCAGTATAAAAATATATGTAATTATCTGATGTCTGTTAGCCTATGGTGAATTTGAACTTTGATATAATTTTTGTCATAAATGTCACCTCTTACACCATCCTTTCACTGATTTGGTTTTATTTTCTATTTTTTGCTTATTAATGGTAAGAATTGGAGGATCTGTGTTAACATGATAAAGGTAGTGACAGCTGAAGAAGAAAACTGTTGTAAAAATACAGAAAATGTAAGAAAATATATGTTGTTTTGTGTTATTACAATTAGATTGCAGCTATTTGATGATCTGGCACAGAGGGTAGAAGGTGCCTTGTTTACAAATTCTGAGTAAGAGGATGTGTGCCCAAAATTAGGTGGGGGTTGGGCATGTGGGAGTACATTTTCAGTCCCTAGCATGGGCCAGACAGGGTTAGTCCATCACTTTTTATCGAGAGTCTCGGGAGTGTTTCTGAGCAAATAATTATACTGCTGTTCTTAGCTGTCTTTTGAACTTCTGTGTTATAAAGTTTATATGAAAATTCTCACAAATGCTAAGTACTCTTTTGACCACTCTTTAAAAATCAATAAATCGTAGGTATGCCCACATCTGGGAAATTCCTAGAGAATTCCAAAACACAAGGCAGCCTTTTATGGCAGCCACTTGAATAAATAGGACGATCAGATATTGCTTGTTCATCACAGGTGCTTGTAACATCTATATCTGTACAGTTGTGCAGTCCATGGCCACTATCTCAACCTACCATGAATGCTCTGCCCAGTTTTTTTCTTAGCTTTATCAGAACAGGTATGAACTCTGTCTTTCACAGATTTAATCAGCATAAAAAGGAGTATTTTGAGTTAAAGCACAGAACAATTAAAGCATCAGAACAGTATCTCTGATACTAGTTTTCTCTGCAAGCAATTTGGGTGTATGCGTTGTTATTAAAATTACCAGTGTTAAGGAGGTGCCGTATAAATTGATCACTTCCAATACCATATCCATTTTCTGTCAGTTTAGGTATCTTGGTAGAGTATAGTGAACTACTGGGGACAGGAAAATTACTTTTGTGTTAATACGGTATTGTTATACTAGATGTTTCTCAAGCTATATGATTTTTGAAGTCTTATAATAACGGAGGTTTTGATTTACAAAGAATGGATTAGGAAGCATAATGAATATTGAAAGTCTGTTGAAAGGTCTCCAAATGTACTAGAGGGAAGATGGAACATTAGGTACCCAATCTACCCCTTAGGGTTCATTGGTATTCACTGACTGTATAATCAAAAAGAGGTGTAAATAAAGAACCTTAATCAAACAAATAGGTTGATTTGCTGGAATCTTACTCTGACAGGACAAGTGCTTGTTTGAGCTTATCCACGAGCCTCAAAAATGAATTATATTCCAGTTGAATGTCCTGAGTTGGAAGCTAAGAACAGAGTAAAAGTTTCAGATAGATACTGATAATGTACATTTGTTATTCTCCCTTTTTGTAGCTTTGTCTCCAATTCTGTAACCAAATACTCCACTCTCTGCTTTGCTGGGATGAGGTAATTTTATCCTTTATTTTTGTCTGGTGATAACTGAGGTTATATAGTGGTCTAACAAATCCCAAATACTTGATTTTTGCAGGAAACTTGAGTTATGTGCATGGCTGATTAATATACTGTTATAGACCTTACCATAGAACATGCATCATGGAATTTTTGCAGATAGGTTGCAGGATTTACAGGAGGAAAGCTTATTCTAGCATCAGCATGGGAAGTACCAGGTGCCAAGATTGTGTAAAAGAGTCTTTGCAGATGAAAACAGTGTTCCTTGGGCAAATAGCAGGCAGTGGAAACATGGCTTTTTTTCTGTTTGAATAGGGCTATTAATGCATTTTAAACTGTGACAAGCACAGAGATAAGATTACAATGCACATGTCTGGGAAACTTAGCTAAAAAAGAGGATGAGAAAATTCTTCCAGTATATAACAGATACTGTCTAAATAATTTTGGGTGAGTGTTAGAAAAAGTGGTTTGGTCCTATGGGTGGTCCTTATTGCATAACTTCTCTTGCATTTACTTCATTGTTATTAACTTATTTTGTTTGACAATTCGACGAAAATGTAAGTTGTTTAACTGGACAGATTATAAAGGACATTTTATTTAGATTTCTGAAAATAAGGAATATTTCTGTTCTTGTCAGAAAGGCAAAATTCTTCCATTCCCTGCTAAGGATCTGGTTCCCAAACAACTCAGTGGTCTTTACTCAGGTAATGTGATTGTATTTATTTCTTTCTCACTATTACATCCTCTACAGGAGATCATCAAAACACTTAGTTAAGAGGACTCTGCTCCAAATTAGTTTAATGATTTTGAGATTTTAGTCTTAATTTTTCCTACCAGCTGGTCCAAAAGCTCCAGGTTAAAGGTTACCAGCAAGTTCTCCATTCAAACCCCAAACCTTCAACTTCGGCAGAGCTGATTTATGGTACATGGTTTAGCTGCAAAGCATAGTGTTAGCAAGACATTCAGTAATTGTTTCTGGTCAGTCATAAGTCTTTCAAGAGGAAAACTTGGGCCCTGAAATGGAATAAGTTTTTCTTATGGATGTTGATTAAGACCTTGCTTCAGTGATCCTTTAATCTTGGACTGTTTGCTGTCACTTGAATTTCTGAACTCTGTTTTGTGAATGTGCTGTAGGCAACAATACCTGCAGAATAGTTAATACTACAAAGATTGTTAGTGTTTCTGCGTATGAAAATACAAGATTTAAAATATGTTACTGAGCTAATGCTGTGGGACTGTCACCTTTAACTTGAATTCAATGCCTACAAAATCTGTGGATATAACTTTTTTGAGTCATGAGGAAGTGTTTCTGCATTGTCTACGTAAGCACTTCCTATTTTATATTTTTCCTTTTTTCTTTTTTGGCAGCTCTGACTGCAAAAATTATTATTAATATTATTAGTAAAATCCTTTCAGAAAGGATTCACATAATGATAGGTAGTTTTATTAAAATACGTTCTTGAGATAAAATTCATATTCAATGAGCAACATTGTCTACTAATGAATGAGAGGAACCGTTAACAGGCTCAAAGAAGCTCCTAAAAATGTCTCACTATATAAATACAGTAAGAACATATCAATTTTCAGTAGGAAAAAAAAAGAATTATTGTTGATTAAATTCATTATTTAGAATTCCATGAAGATTCACTTAGTTACTTCTGTAATTCTGTTCCAGTGGAAATCCCTGTATATGGCTAAATATATTCTTTGTCATTAATTTGCATATTTTTGAAATGGCATGTCGAGATAACCTGGTCTTGTTGTAATAAGTAAATGGTAAGGTAAGTTAATAGAGTTGGGATATGAAGAAGGTTAATTTCCCCTCCCTTACCCATTTTTTCCCTCTCAAATAAGAAATCGGAATGCTTTAAGTTTTGAATGAATGATACTAGAAGTTACTTTTCAACAAAGTATTCCTTCTTTATTTTAGTCTCAAGTTCTTTATAAATTGTCGTTCTACCATAGCATTTCCTATTTCATCCCTCCAGAATTTCAAGAAGCTGATGTACAGTTTTCTGTGCAGTGATTACTCCCATACTGCATTAAAAGTTTCCATCCCAACTTACCTCTTGCAGGATTTGTTCTTCCCATGACAATTCACTTCCTTCAAGTCTAGTTGACTTTTTTTTTTTTTAAATATAAATACAAATACAAAGTCAGAACGGCTCCTTTTCAGTTTGACCTCTGCATAAGCTGCAATTGTTTCTTCTGCCCTGAAGTTCTGCTCACACATAGTTTTCATTACTGTAACAGGAGACTGAACTTGCCAGACCTTGCAGGAGAACCTTTTCCTTAAAGTGAGTAGACTTTCCAGAGCTTGAAATATTTGGGTCCTGTCCTAGTTGTGTAGGGGCTGGAGATTTGTCAGTGAACATTCATTCAGTAGTATTGTACTTAATACAGCAGTCTTCTCCCCAGAACTCATCAAAGATGGGAAATACCTGAGAGAGACACTTCAATTTCCAGTAGTTGGCACAGGCTTTGATTCTACTATGTGGCTTTCCATCCAACACATCAGAGGATCATCTGGGGCTCCAAGATGATCCCATAACAGTTATTTCCAGATCTTCTGGAATCTCAGCTGAAGGTTTTTCCTTAATTCTTCTGAACTTGCTAGGATACACAGAACAGATTCTGGGTCATAGTTTGACCTCCATGAGAGGGATTGTTGTTTTTTGGGGTGGCAATTGGAAATCACCGGTGATGTATGTAACCAGCACCTATTTCACCTTTCTAACTAAGGCTAAGGTCCACTGAAATTTCCATAACTTCCGAAGTATCCATCCAAGGCCCCTCAACTCCATTAGGCAATCTTTATTTACCTTTTTTCTCTTGATGCAAGAATGAGATCGTTCCTTTAGTGGAAAGCTTTATCATGCATGTTGTAAACCCACCAGGACTGGTCCCAGTTAGATAACGTGTAACATCTGATATGCTATACTACTCTATATATAGCTGCCTGGGCCAACTGTAGTTCTAACAAGCATCAGCTTTATCACTTGATTGCCATAGCACAAACGTGAGTTCTGTGTCCATACAATACTTCTTGATTTGTGTATTTTCCTTTGCTAGTCCCATTAATTCCACTGAATTCTCTTACAAGTTGAGCATGGCACTGGTGGTCTTCAGGAGTCTCTTTCTTGTCCAGTCATTCCTTCTCAGGTTAAATGGTTTTCAGTCTCTCACATTAAGCTTGGATGAAAAAAAGTAGCCAGAAAGGCCTGTTCTTTTTCTACATACACCATTTCAGATGGACTACAGACTTGAGTACTGAGAGTTCTGTGTGGAATGAAATGTTTTGGTCCAGTAATCCAGGATGTACAGGCTTCAGTTCTGGGTAACTTTTTAATGTATTTGCTCCTATTCTGAATTTTAAAGAATGATTTGTCTCTCTTCGAGTCCAGTCTGTGTCTTTCCTTTCCTAAGGGTTCTGTCTTATGAGGATGGGTTCATAGAATCATTAAGGTTGGAAAAGACGTCTAGGATCATCAAGTCTAACTGTCAACTCAACACCACCATGTCTCCTAAACCATGCCCTGAAGTGACATGTCTACACCATTTCTGAACACCTCCAGGGATGGTGACTTCACCACCTCTATGGGCAGCCTCTTCCAATGACTGACCACTCTTTCACTAAATAAATTTTTCCTAATATCCAATCTAAACCTCCCCTGATGCAAACTGAGGCCATTTTCTCTCATCCTATCACTAGAATCTTGGGAGAAGAGACCAACACCCACCTCACTACAACCTCCTTTCAGGTAGTTGTAGAGAGCAAGAAGGTCTCCCCTCAGCCTCCTCTTCTCCAGGCTAAACAACCCCAGTTCCCTCAACCTCTCCTCATAAGACCTTCTCTCCAGGCCCTTCACCAGCTTCATTGCCCTTCCCAGGATACACTCCAGCACCTCAATGTCCTTCTTGTACTGAGGGGCCCAAAATCTAACACAATATTCAAGGTGCGGCCTCTACCAGTGTCCAGTACAGGGGTACGATCACTTCCCTGCTCCTGCTGGCCACACTATTCGTGATACAAGCCAGGATGCTGTTGGCCGCCTTGCCCACCTGAGCGCACAGCTGGCTCATGTTCAGCCGGCTGTCGATCAACACCCCCAGACCTTTCTCTGCTGGGCAGCTTTCCAGCCATTCTTCCCTGAGCCTGTAGCGTTGCATGGGGTTGTTGTGACCCAAGTGCAGGACCTGGCACTTGGCTTTGTTAAACCTCATACAGTTGACCATTGATCCAGCCTGTCCAGATCCCTCAGTAGACCCTTCCTACCCTCGAGCAGATCAACACTCCCACCCAATTTGGTGTTGTCTGCAAACTTACTGAGAGTGCACTCGATCCCCTCATCCAGATCATTGATAGAGATATTAAACAGAACCAGCCCCAAAACTAAGCCCTGGGGAACCCTGCTTGTGTCCGACTGCCAACTGGATTTAGCTCTGTTCACCACAACTCTCTGGGCTTGGCCATGCAGCCATTTTTTTCCCAGCGAAGAGTACATCATCCAAGCCATGAGCAGCCAACTTCTCTAGGAGGATGCTGTGGGAGACAGAGTCAAAGGCTTTGCTAAAGTCCAGGTAGACAACATCCACAGCCTTTCCTTCATCCACTAGGTGGGTCACCCTGTCATAGAAGGAGATCAGGTTAGTCAAGCAGGACCTGCCTTTCACGAAGCCATGCTGGCTAGACCTGATGTTAAATTCATACCTACAAAACAGACTTAATTTTTTCCCTCCTTACTTCTTCTCTGAATTTTAATATGACTATTTACTGTATGCCCTTATGTCTTACCATTTCCACTACAGTTTTTTTTTCTTCTTTCAGCAGATAGCTTCTACATAGTACTGGCAGAGACAGTGTCTCCTGAATTTTAGGCTAAATAATTTTTCCTCTTAAAGCAAATTTACTTAAAAGAAAAGAACTTTCCTCCTTTTCTTTCCCATACTTCTCTGATCTCAGGTCTTCTCCAAAACAACCTCACAAATATGGCTTACTTAAAACTTCGCAGTTTTATCTGTTTATCTACTGCTTCTCACCTATGAAAGACTGTTTATCCTTTAATCTTTTAACTTTCAGAGACAGTTAAAATACAACTGTTCTAGTCCCAAGAGATGCGAAACAAATTCCACGGGTTAAACTCTTTCTCCAGGATGGTATTTTCCACATATCCCCAAATCTATCAGATGCCCTGGTAGCTAGCTCTCAGAAGACCACCTTTCATTTTCATATTTCTAAACCCTAGAAAATGGAGATATAAGATCATCTCAAGCTTCTGCAGCAGGGCTCCTTTCAGAGTGATGCAAACCTGACTGTATTCTAAAGTCACACTTGAGGAAGCCTCTAGAACTCTTTTTTGGGAACAGCTGTGGTAGGCGCCTCATTGACAAAACCATAAAGGCACTGAATAAGGTGAACATAGAACTTTTATTCACAGGTCTTGCAAAACTAGTGCCATGTACCAGTTACTGAACTAGTAGGAGATAGGTTTAAAATTAAGATTCTAAAAAGTGGGGTTTTTTTACACCAACAGTAATACATTTCTCCATAAACAGGAGTTTGTGGAAACAGAGAATATTAGTGGTTCCAAAAGGGATTAAGCAAGTTTGTGGACAGCAGTTCCATAAACTGATGCAAAAGGGAATAGCAAGGATGTACCATACTCTCTCATGTCCCTAACCCAGTGATTGCGGATGCTGTGGCAGTGGAGGAATACTTCATATATAGTAGTAAAGCTCATGTGCTCTCCCTAAATAACATCTCTTTCTGCCAAGAATTCTAGGCTAGAGGTAAATTGTTGCATAACCCAGTAAGACATTTCTTTTCTTGTCCTCTCTTTGGAGTAGCAAGCACTGTGAAGACAGTTGGACCAGGTTGTCTCCTTAGGAGCAGAACTTTCTCAACAGAGAATCTGCAAGATTTTTCTGACTTAGCACCTTACTTCTGTGCCACTGCAGCAACTTCTTCTTCCATCCAAAACCATAATGTAAACAGAACAACAAACTTTCAATTTTACTGAGGTTTCAGGGAACCTGAAACTGCTTTCCAGCACCCTTGAGATCTGTCTGTCTGTCAGCTCCCTGCCTTTCTCAGGAGTTTCCGAGTCTTTGCTCATTCTGCAGGTTTAATACTGCCGTGTGATTTTCAGCCTGCTCTAGCCTCTAGGAGTTTCTTCCAGCTGAACATGCTTAGTGGCTTTCAGGAAAAGGGCATATCCCCCAGTCCTTCCTCACTGGGCTCTATCTGGCTACGAAGCAGCAGTCAGGACCAATGAAAGCGGCAGATCTTCTTTCTCCTTTCAGCCATCACCCCCTTTAGAAAGCATAGAACACAAATTTCATAACAAACTGTCAACAGACAAAATTAATACTGCTTTTTGTCAAAAATGTTCTTTTGAATTCAATAGAAAACCTGCAGTTTCTTATTTAATTTAACGTGGATTGAGTGTTTAATATGCATTGCAAGATTTTTTAAAATTACCATTATTGGAGACAGCATTATGTTTAGATCCAGTAAACTATAGCTGAAGAAGAGTATCAGTCTTGACCTTGGATTTTCCTTTTTAGAAGTTTAGTTTAATAATGAGAACAGTGATGAAGTACTTTGGAACTTACATAAGAAATAATAATAATAAAAAATCATATCGCCTCCATGCTGTCAGGATTGAGTGGAAGTATGAAAAAAAATTTGACTTTTTTTTAGGGATACCTGAAGCAACTTGATTTTGGACTACTAGGTTATTTTATATCAGCTAACTTTTGTGGTGGGCTCACCTAGGTAGTGGCTAAGACCATACAGCCACTTACTCAGTTCCTCTACCCTTACCCCTGGCAGGACAGGGAAGTAGAAAAGGAAAAGTAAAAGCAAGAAATTTGTGGATCAAGATACAAATAGTTTAATGAGCAAAAGAGAAGTGGAAGGGGAAAGGAAAAGGAGAAGGAAAGAAGGAAAGGAGAAGGAAAGGAGAAGGAAAGGAGAAGGAAAGGAGAAGGAAAGGAGAGGAAAGGAAGAAAGGAAAGGAAAGGAAAAGGAAAGGAAAAGGAAAGGAAAGGAAAGGAAAGGAAAGGAAAGGAAAGGAAAGAAAGGAAAGGAAAGGAAAGGAAAGGAAAGGAAAGAAAGGAAAGGAAAGGAAAGGAAAGGAAAGGAAAGGAAAGGAAAAGGAAAGGAAAGGAAAGGAAAGGAAAGGAAAGGAAAGGAAAGGAAAGGAAAGAAAGGAAAGGAAAGGAAAGGAAAGGAAAGGAAAGGAAAGGAAAGGAGAAGGAAAGGAGAGGAAAGGAGAGGAGAGGAGAGGAGAGGGAGAGGAGAGGAGAGGAGAGGAGAGGAGAGGAGAGGAGAGGAGAGGAGAGGAGAGGAGAGGAGAGGAGAGGAGAGGAGAGGAGGAGAGGAGAGGAAGAGGAGAGGAGAGGAGAGGAGAGGAGAGGAAAAGAAAGGGGAGGGGAGGGGGAGGGGAGGGGAGGGAAAAGGGAAAGGGAAAGGGAAAGGGGAAAGGGAAAGGGAAAGGGAAAGGGAAAGGGAAAGGGAAGGGAAAGGGAAGGGAAAGGAAAAGGAAAGGAAAAAAGGAAAGGAAAGGAAAAAGGAAAAAGGGATGCCAAGGCAATTGCTTACCTCTTCCCATGGGCAGACCAATGCCTAGCCAGTTCCTGAGTAAAAACTGGCTATTTATCGAACATATCTAAATTAATGCTTGTTCCTTTTCTGGGCTAACTATAGGTGGCCCATCCACCTTGGTAAAGACCGGTGATAATTGTCTTTTTGGCAGGGATGGTGACTCCTCACCTCTCCTCTCCTCTCCTCTCCTCTCCTCTCCTCTCCTCTCCTCTCCTCTCCTCTCCTCTCCTCTCCTCTCCTCTCCTCTCCTCTCCTCTCCTCTCCTCTCCTCTCCTCTCCTCTCCTCTCCCTCTCCCTCTCCTCTCCCTCTCCCTCTCCCTCTCCCTCTCCCTCTCCCTCTCCCTCTCCCTCTCCCTCTCCCTCTCCCTCTCCCTCTCCCTCTCCCTCTCCCTCTCCCTCTCCCTCTCCCTCTCCTCCCAAACCTGAAAATTGTCAGTAGTTGTGTCATCTGCCCCTCCCAGCATCTTGTCCGCCCCAAATCTGGTCACTGGGGGAACCGAGTACGCAAGTGAGAAGGCTTTGATGCTGTACAAGCACAATTCAGCAATCACTAAAACATTAGTGTGTTATTAACACTCTTTTGGCCACAAATCTAAAACACAGCACCCTACCAGCTGCTATGAAGAAACTTAACTCTACCCCAGCTGACCCAGTACGAAGTTGCTACCAAGTAATGAGCACTGCTAAATATGTATCATGAAAACAATATATTTGAAAGTTTTGTGATATGAAATATTCTTTCTATTTAGATGAAAGAAATACTAAATCACTTTTTTGTTAAGAAGTAGGAAGTATTTGTGATCCTAAGTGTGGTAGAAAGTCTTGAAGCAAGTGACACTGTAATAGAGTAGTCACCTTCAGTAAGAAGGATGCCCAGTGTTTTCCAGTGGGTTCTTCACAGCTGCTATGCATTTAGCGCAAGCCTCTGTCTGCACTGCAAAACCTCAGAATATGTAGTAATACTTGGCAATAATTACCATGTGGTAACACCTGGCAAATGCTAACTTTTAAGTGATGACCACTGAATTGGAAGCAGCATCGTAAGGAGCAGATTCACAAAATGCAGCCACACGAGCTTTATAGGGAAGCAAATTCTAAGGACTCAGCACATACAGCAAGTTCAGATGGGAAAGAGCTAGGTTCATGGAGAGGCTGGCTCATGAATATGTTACACAATGAGAAAGGTGGAGGAGAAGTCAGGAGGGATCTTTTTAATGTTGTATTTTAAATGGAGAAGAAAGTCTATAGGGAAGAACACACATGTCCAAGATAAAAAGTCGGGGTGATTTTACCTGCCAGAAGGGGTCAGGGAAATAGAGCCTTTTATTGCAAATGGACTCTAGTATAAACATTCAGGAACATTCTTTTGCTTTATATGTTTGCATACTAAAACAAGCTAACAAGAACCCCCCCCAGCAGCCCTTATCTGAAACTAAAATCTCTGCTGGGACAAACTGGGTTTTTCAATGTACTTTGAGTTGCATTTCTAAACCTTTAAAGTTTGTTTAAATGTGTGACACAATATGTCTTAACTTGTTTTTCATTCCTTCCCCCTCACTATAAATAATTGTGATATTTTTACGGAAAAGGCTGATATGTTAAAATCTAAACTCAATCTTTAGTTGAAGACCACTACTTTATACGTAGATTGTTCTTATCCCCTGGATATGTGACTGGTTTTAATCCATTTCCTTTTGAGGTACTAAGCACTGAAAGTATCTATTCCTGATGAGCTTAAGTAGAAATTATGAGCATCCACAGCTTTCATTGCCTTTTTGGTGGCTGTCAGCCCTCACTTTTGTTAAAAATGAGGGCTCTACTCTCTCTGGTCCTGTGGTCTTTTAAAAATCATGATCTGAGATATCCAGGTGAAAATACCTACTATGCAAGTACGATTGTAAATTATTATTAATGTTTTAAAGAACCTTAAACACAAGAATTAACCAAAGGATTGTAATTATATTGCTTAGACGATATCGCTAGGATTTGGGGATTTTTTTGTATTTAAAAGGACAGAAGACCAACTCCTTAATTCTTTTTTCTGCAGTATGGCTTTTTTGTAAATGGTGGTGCACTTGAAATAGATTTTATTTATATGACTCTGCATTAACTTTTTTTTAATTCATTTACTACTGACAATTTTCAAATATGCTAAACCTATAAAGGTAAATTCAGCCTACTTTCCGTTTTATTCCTAGAAGAATATTCTTTCAAAAGAAAACCAGGAAAACTGGTAGTCACCTTTGCAAATAATAAGCTTTTGTAATTTACACATGAACTAAATATGCTATCAAACCTATTGTTTCATTAGGACTGAAAAAAATGTTGTATAGATGTATTTGAGATAACTAAAATTAAGACCATATGACTGAGGTTATATAGCTTAAACACTAAGACTAGTTTTTGATTGCTTTTTTGAACTGACAATCCAAAGCCTAAGAACTAATGTTCATCAAGCCAGTTAATTATGCTGTAGGATTTTTACAATATTGTGTATCCCTATGAAAGAATTGATGAAACTGAAGAAAATAAAAATTTTCATTATTTTGTAGTGAATATATTATTATATAGAATTTTTTGTAATGGGACCTTATCCAAATTGTAGTCTTAACAGATGGGATCTTGTTGGGGTTCCACATATTTAGTTATTTAGGACTTTAGTAAACAGTGATTTTATCCAGTCTGTGATTGGAACAGATGTGATCTTATCAGGGTTCCACTTTTTTTCAGGAGCATAAAATTGCCATGATTTGCTGTACAGTGCTATAGTTTACTTTTTGTGCTTTTAGAACCAGAGTCCTTTTTAGCCAGAATTTGCCCTTGGGTCCTAAAAACATCATAATAGGGAGTTAATGTTTTATTCTCTATTAATCCCATTAAATCCTTTTAATATTAGAGCATGTGTTGCTTTATAGCATTAACTAGTGTCTTGCACTCAACAGTATTTTCACAGTTTATGACACTGCTTAGGGCATTAACAAACAGCTGTTTGAATTAAATGAGCAGTTAAGGACCCTGTTCATTAACTCAAAAGTTTCATGTATTTTTAATTCCTTAAATCTAATGGTATTATCACCCTCCAAGAAATCTATCTTTGATTATAATTTGCTGTGACCAGTATCAGTTTGGGTGAGATGAGAAAGATTATTTTTTGACTATAAACTCTACCAGTGGTGAACATCTCCAGTGAATCTGAACTGTCTTCTAACAGTTTTAATCTTTTGGGATATAAAACTTTTAAAGTTGTTTACAGCAGTTGTGTTAAGATTTCTTCCAATTTTGTTTACTGATGACTTCATTTAGCTAATGTAAAGAGGCAGTTGGAACAGAATTATTTGCATTTGAAATGGTGCTATCAGAGGTTTCTGACTGACTCATTTAAAAAAAAAAAGAAAAAGAAAATTGTATTTGGACAGTGACAGAGTATCTAATGGAGTCCTATGTATCAAGCGTACATAGGCATTTCATACATTATTCAAGATTTAGATCTGTACGTCTTCATTCTGCTTAGAGTATAAGTGGTTTAACTTTTCATTTTAACATGGATTCCATGTGGTCTTTATTATGAAGCAACAAAGATACGTTTTGAACGGAGGCAAGTCTGTCATTGTTTATCTTCAATTTGGAAAAAAAGCCCTTGTATTATAAACATCTGTGTTTGTGTGTGCATGTGCACATGCATATTCAAGATTAATATTGCTTTAGTACATGTTTGTAGTGCATTTTAGAATTATGCACTTAAGCTCAAATTCTGCACATTCAATAGGATTACTCGTGTCCGCTAATTTAAACATGTGCCAAGATGTCTATGGGAGTTGATGCAGTGTTGTCAACCTTTTTATACTCTTTTAATTCTTTAAAATATTCCTTATTTGTTTAGCTTCACAAAAACAGCAATTCCTAATCAAGCCTTGACTGAAAAGAAAGTAATTCAAACACGCAGCACTTCACAATAGGTTTTAATATTATTTTATTGTTTATTTAGCCCTCAGCTCAGAGAGTGCCTTTAATACACTCTCAGTTTTAAGCATGATAAGACTTTCTAACAGAACAGTAGTATTGTTTGGTTTAGTATTTATTTAGCTCCAATGATATTTTAAATGCTTTCCTTCACACTGGAGCAAAAGGTTGAGTCAATAGTGAGGTACTGGAACAGGTTACCCCGAGAAGTTGTGGATGCCCCATCCCTGCAAGTGTTCACAGTCAGGTTGAATGGGGCTTTGAGCAACCTGATCTAGTGGGAGATGTCCTGGCCATCAGTAGAGGGTTGGAACTAGATGACCTCCAAGGGTCCCTTCCAACCCAAACCATTCTATGATTATAGGATGGTCAATAGCTGAACTGTGAACTGTGCTGCTTCTTGAAAGTACCAAAATGACCATGAATGTGTACCACTCAGTTATGAATCTTTTCCTCTTAGCAGCTCCTCTAATTCCAGTATTTCAATTTACTGCTTTCAGTCTGACTATTCATATTCATGTGGTGCTCTAAAAAAAAATATTTCCTTAGGATAATGTTTCTATAAGTATCCTTACCATAACTATCCTTAATAATAAGTATCCTCAGGATACTTATACCTTAAACTCTACAATTTAGAGTAAATAGTACTAATTACTAGTAGTAAATACTATTAATTACTGTTATACAATAAGGATTATGCTATCCTTACCATTTCTTCTCTGTGGCAAGTTCTTGTTCAATCCTTGGTAAGTGTACCTTTCCTCAGAAGAATTCTCAGGATATTTGGATTCAAGGTGGTATAATAACTAAATCATTCAATACAGTTATCATTGCAGATTTCAGCCAGGATGGCCAGGATGTTCGCAGAGAGTGAAGAACTGTCCAAGGGATCTTGTCATAACAAGGGGGTAAACATGAAATAAACTGGCTCTAACACAAAGCAGTCCAGTCTGTCTTAACCCTTGAACATTGTTTTTAGATTCTTCGTACTGTATAAATCGTAGCAGACCACATCATAAAATAAAAATAAGACTCAAAGCTCTTAAAAGGAGTTCATATCCTGATTACTTCGGAATACGGAAATTTCCAATCAATCTTTATATACATGTAGAAGAGCAGTGAGGGTATCTAGATTTGCTCCACCTTCAGACAATTGGCCTCAAATAATAGGTTTCTCCTCTGCCCACATGAGTTAGAAGGTTCCAGTACTGTTCTCTTTCAAAGCCTATTTAATGGATGCCATGTTGTCAAACAGACCTCTATCCTTTTTCTACCTTTCCTTTTCTCATTAGAATGGAGAAGCCCTGGTAATTTAGTTAATCATTCCTGTGAAGACTGCCATGTGCTCAGTCCAAGCTGTAGTTGTTGTGGAAAGGCCAAGTATGAATTACAGATAGTTTCAGCTTGTCTAGCTCTTTAAAGAGTCAAACAAATTATTTGGAGTAAGAATTTCAACTGTTGCGTTAATGGTAGGAGTCTGAGGAGTGGCTGGGGGAGACCCTACCGTTGAGTCATGAGGTTCAGACAGGACCCCCTTGCTTTCTGAACTCCTTCTCCGAGAGGAGTCTAGGTGCGGCTAAGTCCAGTCTTAGTCTCAGACTTGGTCAACGGTTTATTCTCTAAAGATTGTATATGTAACCACCCATCAGAGTATTTGTTGTTAGTAACTAACTGGGCAGCTGCTGAGGCCGGTTACATTCAATGAGAATGATCACAGCTAGATTAATGAATAGTATGATTTATTAAAGCAACAGATACACAGGTTCTTTGGGTTACCGGTGTTAGGATTGCTGGTTAAAGACGCAAACAAATACTAAGAAAATGAGTAATGCTGCTAGGCTCAAGTGCGTTAAGCAAATATGAAGCGACTCTAATGCATTGGAGATTGAAAGTGAAGCTATAGAGAGGTTTCTGAGGTTTCCCGGGGAAACACTTGGTATAGCCAAGTGCTCAAATCTTACCCAAAAGCGTGCCAATGTGGGGGGGAAGGAGGCTCAGCCCATCAGCTGGTCCCAGGAGCCAGAGTGGTACGTGATGGTATCTTCCCCAACACCCCTTTTCTCTTAACCTATTTTATACTAATTTTTACCTTTCTGGTGTAACTTGAGTGACTCTAGTCATACATACCTTTATTATGATTGGTGTAAATTTCCTCGCTTTACTTTTAAAAGCGTAGACTAGAAGAAATTCAAAGCGCATGGCCAGTGAGGGGTGGTCACACCTTAGAGGCGGGTGACTTCTGGGATGGAGGTGTGTTTTGGTATTATGATGATATTATAATGAGAAAAGTTCACCAAAAGGACAGCATTTTGTCAAAAGCATGACAGACTGTTGGCTCAGGGTAGCAAATGTGCAGCGTACCAGCTCCATGGTACCTCAAGCTCCCATTTATCACAGAGCCTGGCCGTGATGCCTCCACACCGCACCACCCTCCAGACAACTCCTCTTAGAGTCAGTACCCAAGTTCTCCTGGCATTGCTGACATCTAAGGTTACTAGGGAACTTCCATGGAATGGATTCCTCACATATCAGCAGCACTTCGCCCTGACAGCTTCTTCAATACTGTACCTTTTCTAAAAACATAAGATGAATTTTGAAGTCACCTCCAGCAATTATTCCACATGTACTTCTGTGGATGTTGGTCTCTTCTCCCAAGTTACTAGCAATAGAATGTGAGGAAAAGGCTTCAAGCTGCATCAGGGCAGGTTTAGATTGGATATTAGGAAAAATTTCTCCACTGAATGAGAGGTGAGGCACTGGAACAGGCTGCCCAGAGAGGTGGTAGAGTTGCCATTCCTGGAGGTATTTAGAAGACGTGTAGACGTGGCACTTCAGGGCATGGTTTATGAGACATTGTAGTTGGGGTTGATGGTTGGACTTGATGATCCTAGAGGTCTTTTCCAACCTTAATGATTTTATGAAAAGAAATCTGCTGACCCAGTATGTTAAAAGGCTTGATTGAGATTTACACATAAAGTGTTCAGTTTCACCCTTTCATCCACATCAGTATGATGGATTCTTCAAATTCAAAAATGCTGAGTATTAAGTGATGATTATCTAAAAGCTGTTTATATTTTGAAGGGTGTACATAAAAGAAGTATCAGTATCACAATTATTGTGTTATGTTTGAACTTTATGAGAAGGTGAGGTGAATGGTATAAATTGAATTTATTTATTATAAAAATGAATGTTTCTTAAAAATATAGTTTATTAAGTTTCACCATTTTACCTTTAGATAGAATAAGGAAAAGTCATGTAGCCAAAATAAAAAAGAAAAAAAATTACTAAAACCTACTGGATATATTCACTAAGAAACTTGAAGGAAGGGAGAAAAAAATTATCTCATCACTGGCATTACTATGATATACTAGATCCAGTCACCATGAATCGAATGAATGTTATAGACTAGAAATAGGAAATTCACACTGAGGAAAAGATAAATCTTCCATGGAGTCCAGGAAGTTGATCATCTTAAACAATAGAATTGAGGCAAGTGCAGTTTTAAAAGTACATTGATCATGGGAGAAGACGGAGGGACTAAATTACTAGCCTTTTAAAGTAGCTGAGATATCCACAATCTTGACTGATATGTGTAATCTAGAATTGCTGGCAAAAGACAGGTTTCTTTTTTTTTTTTTTTTTGTCCTTAAGAGCATCACTTTTCTCGACATCTAGAACTTTTCTGCAGAATTTAAACTTTATATCAGTATCACTTTTGGACCTTCTTTAGACCTGCCCATGAGCAGATCACAATTTTTTGTATTTACTGTACTGGTTTTTGAGATAATCAACACTTTTAGCTGTAAGAATGATTGAATTGGAAATTATTTCCATGAAGTATTGATAATGAATTTTCTTGAACGTGAAATAAGGCTAAGAACTATATTTTTATACTGAAGATTAACTCCAGAAACAAAAAAAATATATCATAAAAATTGCTCTTCTGTCACTCTGATCACATTTATTACAATTGACGGAATAATTTTGGCAGATTTGGGTCTTCTGATGAATTCTTACAGTCTGGAAGTCATTTATTCACACTTTACGTCTAGTACTGAAGGAAACAAAGACTCCATGTTTTAGGATTTATGCAATAAAGGGTTTGTTCTTTCAAAATTGTATCACTCATCATATAAAAATCATAGAGGTATTGTATCTCTAATTTCAGTGAATCAGTAAAATAGCTATAGAGTCATCTATTCAATCATTTTCCAAATTCTGGAACTGGACACTCAAATGTTTCTGACATACAGGTGTTTGGTTCTCTAATGTCCCAATGACTGTGATGGAAGAGTTAACTGCTAATAGCTATTCATATCTTTATATGGTTTTCTCTCTATCTCGATATTGCTATAAAGATCTGAGTATTGGGATTACTGGGATTACAGATAGGAAAACCTATCTGTGCTATCTCAATAGATGTCCCTTCCTGGAATAGCAAGATCCTAATAGTTTTTATCTGAGGAAAAAGATGAGATTACTAGGCAGTAGGCTGAGCTTGGTATCATAAAAACCTTTGCTCTGCAGGGTGATTTGTTAGTGTCAATGTTTCATTATCCTTTCTCATATAGATAAAAGACATACTGGAAGAACAGCACTTTTTTTTTTTCAAAGGCAAGGTTGAAAGTATCCTGTCTTAGTTGGTAAATTTGGTTCATCTACATCATAGGCAAGGCATAGATATCATGGATATAAGACTGTCAGTACTCTAAGAAAAGAAGTTTTCAGTAGTGGTAGGGAACTTTTCAGCTCTTGGGACTCAGCCAGATTTCCATAATGTCCTCAGTCAAATTCACCCATAACAAGCTCAGTCTTTGAAGATATTTAAATTCACAAAATGTAAACACTTCAAGACAAGAAGGCAGGTAAAACTAACATGATCCAAACTAGTTTTGAAATTCCTTTAAATCTTTCTTGAAGATTTATATTAATGTTTTTTCAACATTTTGTGTTGCCTCTACTGACACAGGAAGGAGGCTTGTTTGAGAAGCCCAACTGTTCAGGAAAACCTTGGAACTTAAGGGTTCATTCTTTGTATGTTCTAAGATTGATGGAAAAGTGCATTCATCGCAAACAAATTTTTGTAGGGGGATTCCTTAAAAAAGGCCCTCCAAAAGAAAAGGTCAAAGTGGCTCTTATAAAAGACTGAAGAAACTATAAAAATCAAGAGTATTCATGTCCTTATTTAATATTGTTTAAAAAATTTTTGAACTCCAGGTGGAGAATAATTGAAGTCAGTAAAAGAAAATATCCTCCGTTGCAAATAAGGCTATGTGCACTTAGTGAGACTGGCAGGCCAAGGTACTGACAAAATCAGTACCAGGCATCAATTCTG
>NC_087514.1:47866650-47944150 GCF_963921805.1 Phalacrocorax carbo
AAAGTGTTATGCTACTGTCTTGCAAAGGATTTTTGGATACTAGTTGATCTTCCAAAAGCAGAAGGCGTTTGGGGGGCAGAGATGTTATTTGTCTGTAGTAGGGTTTATGAGTGTATGTCTCTTAGACTTTCCTACTCACTCCTACTTCCTTCCCTCAAAGGTACCTGTTTTCCTGAAGTGTTATTGGAGAATTGGGGACAAGAGGCATAGTGGGATTTTTATGTGATACCATGCTAAATAATGCTACGCATTAAGTGATCCTTGTAAGTTCCAGACATGTAATGATCCTCCAAGTTTATAGATTTTCAAAGACAATACACTATGTGAATTACAAATAATTGCCGCCCTTTTTCTGAAGGTCTGAAATGATCCTAATGAATTGCAGAGCAAAACCAATAGGTGTATTTTCAATGGTTAAATTAAAATGTGAGCTAACAGCAAGAAAGTCTGAAAATAGAAAAGCTATCATCTTCATTCAGCAGTGTAGATAGCATTAGAATAAATTGGTGGACTTGGAATGTGTCATGATCACTGTTGGGTTGAACAGTTTGGCAGAGGTTAAACCCACTTCCTTTCCAGCCAACCTCAGGTAGCTCTGGGTGGTTGGGGGCAGCTGGGCTTAACTCAAATGTTTTATTGTGACTTAAGTTTCTTTTACATTCTCAGAAACAGAATTAAGACTCAAAATGGAGTCAAGTGCCAAGTCACTTTATTTGGCCAACAACAAGTATGCAAGAGAAAAGGAGAGAAAGTGAGAAAGGTAGAGAGAGAGAGTTGTGAGAGCTACCACCACAGGTCTGTGGCATCCCGTTGGTCTGATGTGTCTTTGAATCTGGTGGGAGAACTTCTCTCTTCTCTTTTCTCTCTTCTCTCTTCTCTCTTCTCTCTTCTCTCTTCTCTCTTCTCTCTTCTCTCTTCTCTCTTCTCTCTTCTCTCTTCTCTCTTCTCTCTTCTCTCTTCCCTCTTCTCTCTTCTCTCTTCTCTCTTCCCTTCCCCTTGGGTCTCCACTGGTTTCATCTTTTATAGCGTTGTTCTCAGAACTGTTTTGCATACCCATGCCTCCTATTCGGCGATGGGGGCACATGCCCAGTACCATCACTAGAGGGTCTAGAAGGTCTGAGCCCCGTGTATGTGGTGGTCAGTTGACCCTGGGCCCAGGCACATGCGCAGAGGACTAGGGCTATGTGCTCTGAGGCAACAGGATGCATATGTGTCAAACTGTCCTGGTTGCTGTGGTGATGAGGTTTTGGTGGTTAAACTGTCCTAGTTGCCATGGTGGCTAAAACTGTCCTGCCAACAATGTTGAGTCAAGTTTCTAGTCCCTTAGAGAATGGCATGTGAGGAATAAGCAGTTAGACAACTCCTTACCTGTACTGAAAACAATGAACAAATAGGTTATAATTTTGTTACTATTTTTTTGCCATGTCATTGTTTTGATATATAAAACATAGCTAATTTTTCTTATACTTTTTCACTGTAATAGCATATAGTAGAAATTATGTTCTCCAAGATAAGCACATAGTAACCCATGTGTCTAAAAATATCTGCAGACAACAGTCATAAAATTTTAGTTTATCCCTTAGATTTTTTAGCTCTTTTCTTTGGCTGTTTGTACAGTCTGTACTGTGTTATCATGTAAAATATGTCACCAAACACATTCTATTTCAGATATTAGTGAAAAAGATTGTAAGAGTTGTTCTGAATATGAAAAAATATAGTGATCTGCCGTAAGAGAAGGTAAAGTTTTAATTTCATGCCCATGATTCCTTTTTTCTCACATTTTATCTTGCCTGACCTCTTCACCTGCCGTGGCTACCAAATATTGACTCTTTAGCGATACATTTTACAAAGTGTATCATATCATGTTTCAACTCTGGTAATTCTGGTAATGATTATCGTTATATGAGCATCAGAGATGTTCAAAGCCTGCATCTTCTGGCATCAGTTGTTAGGTGGTCAAATATCAGAAATCTATTACCCTCCAGTTATTGTAGATAATGTACTGTCTAAGACCTCCTCTCTTACTTGTAGGAGGGAGGTGACATGAGATTTTGACCATTCACCATTAAAAACAGGCTTTGAAAGAACTGCACTGTAGTACTGAGCAGTCTAATAATTTGATGATCAGCCTTTTGTCCAGAGAGAAGAACAGGAGCACTTAATGTCCAAGAGGAGCAACCAGATGTGTCAGCATCTTGGTAAAGGTTATTTGGTTTATAAAGAGGGCAAAGAAGCACATCTTGCTCTGGTCTTGATCCACTGGGAAACAGAGATTGTTTCAACTGTCCTGACTGAGGGACAAAGGAAAAGCTTTCTCTTTTGATAGCTAGAGGAACTGAGATTAACATAACTATCTTGAGCTTGAACCCACAGATGAAATCATTCATACTCAGGTACAGTATGAGTGGCTACCCTAATTTTTATTATAGTACTACAGAACATGGCAGTAAAATCTTTACCCCTGGCATGTGGAAGAAATAGTTCTTCCAAAGTCAGCAAAGTCTAGATCCTGCTGAAGTAGAATCATGTGTAACAGTTACCTGATAAGGAGTGAGGGGATAAATGCTTCAGACCTTTACGACTCATCTACCACAGGTTATGTTCTTTCCAGATAGGAAGTAGCCATCCTACACTTTTGCTTGGTTCCTGACTTTCACTTTAGTCACAGAGTCAGTATTGCTATTTACTTTTAAGTACATCATATCTGTAAACAGAGCGTTTTCCACTTTGACATCTAGGGAATTCTTTGCTTTTGTACTAGGAAAACTACATTCTTAAGATGGTGCTCAAAATGGTTCCTAGGAATTGCTGCTGTGGACATGGCCTTTTCTGCGTGAATACATAAAATAATAATAAATATGTCAAGGTGTCTTGTGAAACCACCCAAATAGAGCCTTTTACTATCACTGGAATGTGCCCATCAGAGCTGAAGCTGTATCAGTGTCTTTGCTAAAAAATGCCTCCACTCTGCATGTCTCCTGAAGCTTTATCTATATTCTTATCAACCACAGCAGTAATACTGAGGAAGACTCACAGCTAATGCAGCATGTGATAGAGTGATTCTATTTGCTTCAAGAACTCAGCAACTGCTCCTGTGATGATTGTGGATATGGGAACTTACTGCTTGGAGCATTCACATTATGAACGCGTACATCACTCAAAGATAGAAAAAGGTAGCACTTTCTGATCGCTGAAGTTCTTCAGGTTTTGTAATCCACATATAAAATATTCTCATCCTTATATCCCTCTTTTCCTATCCTTGAACAATCTCCTTTTTTTTTTTTTTGTTGGGATTCTGTAGTAGAAGAGGAAATGACATTGTGTGTAGCTCCCATTGCTCTGTCCATTTATGTGCTGACCATGTTCTCATGACATTGAGAGAGAAATCTTTAGTCATAAGTGACAGCACATCCATGCACAGAGAAGGGTAAAAGTACATTTAGAAGGTATTTCTCAAATAGCTTTACTTGCTGATAGTTGCCTTTTTGGTCCTGGTTTTTGTTCTGAAATTATTTGTAGAACACGCTGGTTTGTGCTTTTCAGCTGACATTCATAAAACTCAATTTTGGCTTATCCAAAACATGAGAATGTAGTTTCTCAGAAACAGAAACTCAGAAACTGAAGCCTGTGGCTTCAGTTGCCTTAACTACATTTGAAACTACAAGAATGAGCAAATTAGATTGGGTTACCGTTTTTATGTAGAACAAGAGTACAACTACTGTACCATTACTATAGAAAATGATAGTTCTGAAATGAATGAGCAGTGCTAAAAACCCAAACAACTGTGGAAAAGAAGGGACATAGGTATCAGAAAAAAACAGCTTTCTTTAGAATTACTGTTATATTATTATTACATCCAAATATATCCCAAAGCCCAATGGCAATTAGTTTGAACAGGCTATTTATTACATGAATGCTTTCTATAATATATTATAAATATATTTAATTTAAAATATAAATTAAATGTGTGTAATATACACTATCTGTATAAACAATAAAATATATCTCATTATTTAATTACTTTTGAGCTGCTGTTTGGTGAAACAAGTATATGGATAAAAACACAGAAAGTTGTGTGTCTGTATGCATGTTATAGTTAGTTGCTTAGAAGATAGATTAAATACCCATGTTTCCTGTTTATGCAGAAAATGTCAGATTTCACACATCTGTTGAGCTGGTAGGATTCTGTGAAATTCTAATGAGAAAAAATAGCTACGTTCAGTTTAAAATATTTGCCGTAGTTCTCCTTGTTTGTTTGTAAGAGTTACTGTCAAATGTTATTCTGATTTGAAAAGTTCCAGTGAATATACTTTTACCATTATGTGGGAAAGTGTATTTCTTTTCTGAGCATTACCAGTTTTTTAAAATGAGTGTTTAATAAAAGAAGCCTCACTTTTAATTCTTTAACAATCCCATGTATATAGTTTGCATAAAATGTTGCAATTTACATAAACTATTATTATATTTTCATTTTACACAGTTACTGCATTAGATTTTATGAGACCATTTATGATTTGAAGTTTGGCTTCTCTGAGGCTTCATTTAAATGGTGACATATGCTATACAGTGAACACCCGGCAGAATTTGTTGCAATCTTCTGTGTCTTAGTGTTTGTTCTCTGATGTTGGTATTTCCTGGCTCTTTTTTCTCCAGTAAATGTTGTCTTTACATGCAGTGGCCAATAGCAAAAGTGCTTTGAAAGATTACTTCCTGTGAAACTTGACCATGTTCTGCCTTAGATTTGATGCTACCAAGTAGGGAAATCCTTGATACCTTTTGTTTAGCATTGCACTGCACTGTGGGTAATGTGCATGTGCAGATACTTTTAAGGACATTGGCCCCCTTTTTATATCTTTGGCTTGTTTCTAGAAGTTAACCCCTTCACACTGGCCTCAGAATTCTTACACTAAGGCAGGCAGAGTTTCCAGCATACAGCAGCTCAACTCAAAACCTGTTGGATTCTTCTTTTTTTGATTCCCAACCATCTCATGTCTTGTTTCTTGGCACTCTGCACATCTTGCTGTCTTTAAATGGTTGATCTGATTTGTGTGTACTGCATCATTTCTGCTGTTTATATGTTGGGGTCATCATAACATTTATGTTGTAGGTTTGAGACAGTGAAGGTTTGCATAAAAAGACAGATTTTAGATTTCACCCTAAAGAGGAGAACTGAAAGGAAAACTCCTAATCTCTCTGTTTCACAAACAAGGAATTTCTGCCAAGGACTCTTCTGTAGGGTAGGGAAATGAGAATAATGTAATTTCTAAGGTTTCCAGTTAGCTTAATTTTAATATAGTAGAGAGACCCTGAAGAGCAAACATAATTATATAGACAACCACAGTATTGCATTGACAGAGAGCTGGACTATGCTGTTAGCGATCCATTTTACCTAGAATGCAGACCTGTTCTAACTGAATAACTGAAGTTCTGATATTCGATTATATTATAGTCATAATGTATTCTGTGTGTAAAATTTGTCTTCCTTAATAGTTAAGGGTACAGGATACTTCTGAGGTTTTTACTGAGAAAGGTGATAGAGTTGACACAAAAAGTAATTACTTTTAAAGCTGTCCGTTTAAAAAAAATTAGGGTTTGTTCCATTTTTCATTATATGTTTAGTTTTGTTCCATGAAGGTTTTCTAAACTGCCTTTTCCAAAATTTTAAAACAGTTTATTCTAATTTGAGTTGAGAGGAGTGGAGATGCATTCTCTGTTATTTAAAAAATCTTGAAAAAATAAGGTAAAAAGAGAACAGATTTTTTTCTGCTTCCTCTTGAAATGGAAGTGAGTTTTTCTTCACTGGAGAAGATAGAGTCTTTCAAGGAAATTTGTTCATTATAAATATTTCAGTAAGTGCTTTAAAAGGCAAAATTAAGTCTAATCTTAATTATCTCAACATTGCCTATAGAAATAATCAAAGCAAATAGGTCAACAGTTCTCCAACATCAGTTCCTGGATTTCAGAATTCCATGAGAAACAATGATTAGGATCAAACTATATACCCATATAGGAGGTCCTAGGGGAACTGCAGAAACAAAAATCTAGAAACTCAACTTTTGCTAAGGATGTTTGAATGGACGACTACAAAAAATACAGTGGTCAAAATTTCAGCCGAGGCAACCACTGGGTGTCAGTCATGTGCATTACCACGATGACAAAGTTCACAGAAGCCAAATGGCTTGTCAGTGGACCAAAGTACGTAACTGAGACTAGCCAAAATACCTTTCTACAAAATTTCATTTAGAACATTACTTTAGAACAAAATATCAGTGTTGATCACCATCAAGGGATTAGTTAGTGGTATTAATTTTCCAAAGAATTATAAAAACTTCTGGATGCAAAGCCTGAAAGCTGATCCCTCTAACTGTGTGGAATTTAAAATGGAAGAATTTGCAAAGCCCAAATTGAATGCTAATATCTTTATGCTTGGCTACAGTGTTTGTCAATATAAAAGATATTATCCTGTGAAATCCAGTATATTTTCCACCTTTCATTTAATAAAGCAACAAGAGTTTTAGATTTCCAATGAATTGAATAAAAATTGGCACAATGATCCCATCAAACTTTTTATTTGCACCTTTCTGTCACTTCAGAGACACTGTATTCATATGGGAGGTATGTGTAGGTAATAAATATTGTGTTGAATATTATTGTTTAGTTTTTTGATACCTTTCTCACTTTAATTTTTACAGCTGTACAATTGAAAGAACATTTGGTTTTGCATTAGCATCTGAATAAGGAGGTTTATTATTTATTTGCTTCATCTACTCCGCATAGTGCCATTAATGCAAAAATATTAGGCTTTGTAATGACAAAAAGAGTGTATCTAATGACCTTACTGTAAGTAATTAGCCTTTTCCCCTAGTGATGCAAAATTGTCCATCCCTAAATATGTAAGAAAATGGAGATCCTTTATAAATCTTTAAGTGGTCATAATGAAATAAATAAGTGGACATTCCCATGCAGTTTCATCTTTTTCAGAACAGCATTGCAAGTGAAGTTCTCTCTCATAATATGCTCCAAAAGTATTGACAGGTATATATAATCAAACTGTGATGATACAGAAGAAAAATTAATGATGCAATAATAGGCAAATAAGTTTGTGTTTAACAGTCTAAAACTATGTTATGCAGAAACCAATAATGAAATCGTAAACTCTTTTTTTTTTTTCTTTTCAGACAAAGCACATAAACTTAAGGTATGGAGGAGGTTGTAGGATTGGAGAAGTTCTTAATTCTATGTAATTTCAAAATCTTTCTTATACCAACTTTAAACTGAGTTTTGACAGTGAATTGCATTCCATTATATTTATCTATTGACTTAATTCCAAACAAGTAGCTTTTACTTTTGCTGCAATAAAAACTTTCTGTATGGAAAAGTCTGCAACAGTGAACCTAAATTCAGTATCAAAGTTTTAGAGTATATAACACGCTTCAAAGGAACATTTTTGTATTTCTTGTTTCCACATTATTCTTAATAAACACAGAAGTTGTTTTTAGAGCAAATGTATTTTCAAAAAAATGTAAGCATCTGTTGTGATATAGAGGCATTTTGCTACCAACTGCATAGCTCTAAAGAATTTGCTTTTTATCTTTTCTGGTCTTTGAGTGATTGATGTTTTCTTCCATCAGCATTCAGAGCCAGTGGATCTGATAAGATCTCCTTCAATCAATCCCTGATTTACTGGCACTGTATATCAAAACGATTGTTTCCAATTAACTTGTAATAAGATCTGTTAAAGTTAATTTTTTCCACAGTTAGCATCAAATCCAAGATGCGTTTGCTCTTCCTTTTTGCTTTATAGTCTGTTGTCATTCATGTTTTCTGAAACAGCAGTGTTATTTAACTTCTTTTTGTCTTTGAACTTTCACTTGTGTTCTGCTTGCTTTAATACTTTTTTATTTTTCACTTCTGTGGAGCTACTAATTTGCTCTTATGCCTTCTGAAGCTATATTCCTGGCACCACTGGTGGAGTCAGTGACCCCGACTACCTGAAGTTGTCATGCTTGTACTTCCAGTTCAGTGCTTCGATACCAATCTGTTTCCATGATATCAAGAAAGAAAAGGACTGTGACTTTCTTAAGTGACATATCCAAGTTGCTGCCAGCAAATCAGTACTGAGCCCTAACACAATTGTGGCACCAGATGTCACGAAGATCTGTCTTCATCAGTTAATTTCCTTTATCTTCTTACACGCTGCCAATTCTTCAGTGTGCTTCCCAACACAATTTTACTTTTTCTTTTTCAGGAGCTATGGATCAGAATTACCAAGACCTTGAGACTGATCTCATATTGGTTCAAGACGTAGGAGCTTTCCAGTCTCCTGCATGTCCCTTGAATTTGCCTATACATTCTTAACATATATAAGCAGTGCCAAATCCTGGTTTTGCAACATGAAACAAAATATATGGTCACTTTCTAAAGATCTTGAATATTGCTTTTGTCCTTCTGGACATTTGTGATCATGACTGATCACAAAATTGAAGGAGAAGCAAAATTTTAGCCCTAGACAAAGCTCTCCCATCCTCGATTCTTTCAATAAGAAAATTGTATTTGTCTCTTACCCACAACAAAATTAGTTAATTGTCAAGCAGCACTATTAAGGTACATTTCTATTTAGCAGGGCAGTGACAAACATTTCAAACTTTTCATAGACATGAGACAGATTCTTAAGTCTTTATGTTCTGAAAGACAACTAGTTCTTCTAGTTCAAAACTTCTCTAAATGTAGCTATTGACGCGCCTGATACTGGAGCATATGCAAAAATCTCTGGAGTTTCACTGAAACCATTAGGATTCCAGAATAGCCACTTCTTGACTTTCAAAGAGGTTGAACTCCACAAAGCAAAAGTTTCCTCCCTGTAATCCGGCTTTCTTGACTGCATATAAAGATAGGACTAAAAATGCTTAATCAGTTGTGAGGTCTGTTCAAATCTTTCTTTAACAGTAAACAATTTAATACACTGCTATTTAGCCAGAGCCATTTATGGTTCTTTTATAGGTGTTTTGATCACAAGTTGAGCCCCCAAAATTCTGTCAGTAGTAGCAGGTCATCATAAGGTAGGCTGTACATGTGCTTCTGATTCTCTGCTTTACAATTTGGAGGTAGACACCTTCATGGGAAAGAGCCCAACTAGATACTTTTTCCCCCCCATATCTGAAAAGCCAGTGTCACTACATACCCTGTAGAACGGACTGTTTCCTGGCCTTGGAGCTGCTCTCTGTTTTACCAGTTCAGGCCTTAAGACTGGCAAATGCTTTGATTTCTCCAAGATTTATACCTTTACTTCATTTCTGGGTCTCTAAAGAAGGTTGAAGTGGATAACCTTAAACATTTTAGTACTTCAGATTTTTGCATCCTTTTGGTTTTTTTGGATCTTCTGCACCAATACAATCATGGATGAAGGATACATCAACACAGAATAATCTTAGAGCTTTCAGATCTCGTTCTACAACCCTGGTCTGTTTTTAGTATCAATACAATTTAGTTCATGTGCCAAAAATTACTTTGGGGAGGTCAAGAATATTCCATACATAGAAAACACTTTATCTGAAAAAAACAAAAGTATTTTTCAGTTTTGGCTGACATGAAGAATTGTGACCCCAAAAATATTATATGCTGTGTATTTTGGAATACTTGTAAGGTTAAAGCAGGCAGGTGTGTGCTTATATTTTCTGATATTATTTTAGTAGTTTTATTATTTCAGTAGCATTTTTTTCATTATTATTTTAGCAGCATTCATTAATTGTATAACTTGCCATCCACAGAAATCTTCTCCCAAATATTTAATGCATATCTGGTTTTATTACCCATATTAATTCTCCACTTGAGTCCTTATAAGAATTAAACTTTTTTTTTTTTTCAAAACTGTTGGAACTGCCGTTTGGAGTGCTGTGTTATCAGTGAAAGGCTACTTGTAGTTATTGCTACTTTAGTTTCAAGATAGAAAAAATGCAACCTGTCAGAAAACATTTTACACCATATTCCTACTGAAAGAGTAATTAATTTGTTCCAAATGCTCTCTAGCAAATTATTCAAAAATATGATCTCCCACCCCCTCAATCTGTGTATATACTTAAGCATACATTTTCTGAAATTATTCCCAAACATAATAAAGCAGAAATTCATGCCACACGTGTAAAAAGAGATTGTCTTTCAGTTGAAGAGTTAGTTTCAGTAACTCTGGGCTATGTGGGCTTTTTCCTTTGGCTGTGGATAAATAGGAAGACCTGTTTCAGCTCAGAGGCCACCAAAATCTGTATTAGATCAGTATATAATATCAACAATGTAAATCCCCTGACTCATGTTAGAGCTTGTTCAAGCAGGGCTCTACTATTTCCACTATGTACCTTCCACTGTGCAGTTCTAGAGACCTACTGAGTATCTGCATGATCCTTGGTGCATAAATTACCAACCATCAAATGCTGGTGGCAGCATCAGCAGAAGATCCCAAGTAAGGAGAGTGAATCAGTGATTATATCAGCTCAAATTACATTTTAGCTTCTGTGACTTGTAGAGCCCAAACTATTTGCTAACAAGCATTAGTTGCATCAATCGATGCTTGTACAGGGGAAAAAAACCAACACCTCATGCTTGCTTTACAGTAACTTTCTTTTCCCCAGCTGGGGGATTTGTCAACTGTGTTACAATGACTTTGTAGCACTTGGTATCACCATGCTCTTCATGCCCTGGGAAGGGGCACATATAACGTGTAATAGATGCTACTTGAAAAATGTTGCTAAACTCCTCTGGGGAAGCTCTGTGGAGTGGGGTCAGATGCATGTGAACACAGTAATTTTGAGATAAGTTATTTCTTGTTTTGCTGTTCATATTATGAATAGGATACTTTATGCCTACAAAAGAAACGGTCATTCGTGCCTGGGGAAACCAATTTCATTCCTCACAACATCAAGTTTAAGTAGTATAACCAATTAATATAGATCCTTTAATAATTAGTTTATTGTGCTGATGCACCTGATTGTCAAAATCAATTGTTCTTATCTTTCAAATAAAACACTGCTGTCAGAGTGACCATTCAAAATGACAATTGACCCTGTAAACCACAGTTATTTATATTATGTTTATAGGTATATCATTATGTGGACAAAATCATTGATCCTAAGATTTGCCTCTACAATTCTTTACAAACTTTTGTCACACAAACATGGAACCATAAAATAATTCTTGGATCACTTGCAACACAAAGTGATTGGTATTAGTGTACATGAAAGGATGGAAAATAACATTAAATCCATTTTCTCAGTGTTGCAGACAGCAAATATCCCTTTCTTGTCTGTAACAGTCATGGCTATGTTAGTGGTGATCTCTGTTTGCAACCTGTATGGCATGGGGCACCGGGCTGACAATTCATCATTGTGTTGCATGGCATTGCACCTGCTTTCCTATCACCTAGCTCAGCAGCCATTGTGCTAACAGTTTGTTGATCGTTTCAAGGAGGGCATTTGGTGTTTTTACTTTTATCTTGCTTCCATGTATTTTATTATCTCAGTATGAATTTGTATTACAGCAGAGGGGAACTGTACTTCAAATGTGTTCAGCAAACATACAAAAAAGTGTTCCAGCTTCCTGCTCTTCCAGGAAAACAGAGACACTTCCTAGGCTGCTGTGTTGAGTAAGTGTTCACGAAGAGGAAAAAGTATATGGACTGAATCGGGTAGAAATTTCCTCTAGCCTGATATTCCACCTCTGATACCAGATGTCCAGGTAGAGTGTAACAACAGAGCAAGCTTATTGTAGTACTTCCCCAGAATAATCACCCAACTTTCTGGTCTCGACCCCAATTTTTAAATTATTATTATTATTTAATAAACCTCAGTTGTACTTCCTCCTAGAAATTCTATCTCCCTTTTAAATCTCTGCAAGTTTTTGATATTTAGAAGAATCCACACACCTTAACTACACATAGTGCAAAGAAATATCTTACTTCATTTGGTTTTAATATGGCCTTTGCTAGTTTCACTTGATTTCTCTACTCTGCAACTCAAGTTTCATTTCATGTAAGAGCCTTCAAGAAATTTCCTTGAATTATACTTTTTTTCAACGGAAGAAAGTAACATCATTTGAGTGTAGAAATGTAGAAAATTTCTTCCCATTTACAGACATCAGTTCCAGAATGTTTGAAGAAGTTGGACATATCTGTAGACAAAGACTGATCTACCAGAAGTCTTTGATTTCAAGTTTTGCTGAAGAGCAAAAGAACAAGCACAAGAATCGTGGTGCTTTTTATCAGTTGGCAAGTCTACAAATTCAGAAGTTTGAGTGCCAGCAATAAAACAAATGTCAGGAATGTCTACTTAAGCATCTTATGATCACTTCTGAGATTCATATCCCTGTTCTCCTAGAACAGGAGAAAGAGGTGTAGTGTATATTCTAGTGTTTATTCTGGCATGCCAAGTTTGGTCACAGTTTGACCTTTAATAAAGATAAAATGCTCTTTCTGGCCTACTTTCTGGGAACTCCTCTATAAAAGTGTCAATGATTGACAGTCAGGTATTTAAAGGATGTATGCTCTTTGCTTTCTGAACTTCACCTCATCTTTCAGAGGAGTGAATTAGAGAAAAAGAACCATTATCTGTTTCAGCTGACATAACCTCTACAGTGAGGTAATTTTTGGGACTGGGCAACTAGTATAACTGGTCATATAGACATAGGCACTGAGTCTTAAAAATCTGGACAAGGCTGTTTTCTTTGGTATGTTGTTATTCTTTTTCAAAATGTCTGGACCATTTTAATTATACAAAATAGTAGGACTTCTCTCATTTTGTACTCAGGTTTCTATATTGGTGAAAATTACTATATTGATGTTCATATTCTACAAGCAAACATTTCTGTCATTTTCCCATATTCCTTACATATGTGAAAGTACTCTGATTCTGAAAACGATACTTGTTTGCAGGTATTGAGTGCTAACAAATTAATATCAAGCGTTATATATTTGTTAAGGAAGGTGTCAGCCTGAAAAACAGGTTTTACCTCTACCCAAAGATTAATAAAGGAGATAATCACATATTCTTCACTAAATTCTACATCTTTCTTTTTATTACTTTGAGATTTCTGAAAGTCACATAACATTTTAATATTGTAATGATGTAGAGAAATTCCATACAGGAAGAATTTTTTTAATCTAGTTGCATAACCACAGCAAGTTTCTAGCCAAAGTTTTCAGAAATTATGTATAAATAGAGATACAAAAGTGGTTTTATCTTGATTAAGACATTGCATAGAAAAAGGAGTAAAATCATTGTTAATATGCTAACTGTTTGGGAACTCCCAAAATTCAAGTAGCTCCAGGGGATGGCTAGGAACCTGTTCAGGCATGCTGCTATTTCCCTTGAATAGTTTTGTCTTTAAAAGGTGACAATCTAAATTACGCACTTGGGAACAGATTCAGAAAACATATGGATTCTTCAACATTATCACTGTGACCCCAGAAGAACTTAGACTTTATTAGTCCACTAGTTCACAGGATTGTTTTAGAGACACAGGATACACTAAAGAGAGGTTTGAATTTTACCAAAGGGAGGGTTAGGGAACCCTCCTGGGTTTTGGGAAACTCGTAGCTACAATATATGGCTAAAACATTTGGGTTTTTTTCAGAATTGTTCTCAATGTGTATTTATGTTGCCCTTCCAAAGTAGCAGCAACAGGGCCTGGTTCTTTTAGGACTGACATATAAATGTTGGCTTGAACCTTCAACCAGAGACCTGGGGAAGTTAATCTAAATTCCTTTATGCTCAAAATATACATTTTGCTACTTCAGACATGCATCTTTTGACTTAAGAAGTAGTGTGTTGGAGGAGAGAAGACTAGCAGGGAGGTAAACAGAATAACTTGTAATATTCCTTTCTCAAAAATAAAACCAAAATTATTTATGATTCCTTTATTTGGATTTTGGTGAGGCAACTACTAGGACAGGTGGTTGCTCCCTACCTCTTGTGGTAACATTGCATTCACAGTTTGGGACTGTCAAGTCAGAGGGCTGCCCTCCCTCCTGCTGGATTGACAGGCTTCACCCAGGAAGCAGCCGATGGCAACGTTTGCTCCAACTGCTCTAGCCGTTCTGCTAGCTCTGCTTTTCTGCAAGGGTACCCACAGCACATGGGATTACAGCTAGTCCTCTTGTGTAATCTAGACTCATAAGCAGACTCTTCTACCTTTAAAAGCTTTTAGACTATAACTTTGGCATTAGAAGACTTTAAAACATTGCCTTAGGTTAGGGCAACCACTTATCACATGGACATTTCGTCTTAATTAGTTGGCCCAGACTTCTACACACTCTCATAATTGTAAACTCTCCTCCACTGTGCTTTATAATGTGCATGCATTTTTAACAGAAATACTTCCCAAATACAACAGGCAACAACATATGTAAATTTAGTAAGTTTCAAGCTTGCTCATTGGGGTTTTTTTTTGTACATCTGTCTCTGCTGGGTAGCGCTGTCATAATTTGCCATGATGTTTTAAAAATATAATTTAAAGATGTACATTTAAAACGTATTTGAAGGAATATTTTGAAATCTGGAAATCAGCCATCCTGTTTTATAATTATGAAATTAAAAGAAATTCTGAATGTCAAAAGTCTCTGAAATCTCAATTTTCAGCTAACTCTATGGGTAAAAGTCTACCTGGGCTCTCCTTCTCCAAGGTGCTTTTTACTGGAAAAATAATGAAAATTAAAATAAAATTCCTTGTCAAAAATCAATTTTAAAATGAATTAAATCAGATTGTATCTTTGTAACCTAGATAAAATACCTTAGAAAATTATATGAATGTTGCAGGATTATGCATTATAATCAAAGGAAGTTCAGTCAAAATCAGATTTAAAGGAATGGAATTTTTTCTTATTACAGAAGCACACATTTCATACAACTTCAACTTCACCTGGTAGCAAACTATGAGAGCTAAAAATTCTATTAGTCTTTAAAATCAAGTTAATCAAATTGGAAACATTAAAATTATTAAGAAAATGCATGACTATTGTATTGTGTCAGTTTTACAAATAAGCTGGAAAATGAGAGTTTTGAAACGTAAAATGGGGGTGAATAAGACAATTTCTATGCAGAAAGGTCTTATCTAGTAAGGTAGAGGATGCGTTCTTTTTAGTACTTTCTACCGTAACTATTTAGAACATAATTTTCTGTACAAATAATTTATTAATAACATTTACTTCGGTATAAATATATTCAGTAAAATCCTAACCACTTGAAATTCATTTGCAGTTTTTCCATTTGTTTCACTGAGACCATAATGTTGTCATCTATATTTTGTAGGCATTCATAAGTGAATGAGTCAGGGACATTGTGGAAGTGACCTATAATTTTACTTTTTAGAAAGGTATTTTGCAGTAAGTGTATCAATTACTTTTCTCTTTAGGCTGCTCTGGAGCAAATCATTAAAGAAAATCTGTGGTTAGCTCAAGAATACCAGATCTTTCAGAACTACTACTTAAACAGTAAAGACAACCTCACAGAACTCTATGACAATAGAATCAGGGTGGAATCTGCCGTTAGAGATCATCAGCAGGTAAAGCGCTATTATCACTCATTCAATTAATTTATCTCATCTCTAAAATTAATTTGATTAATGCAGCTACTTAATAACAGTAGAATACTTGCTAGTAATACCTATCACCTGAACTCTTATTTTCTTCTTGGCTATTTCACGCTTTTTGTATTTTCATTCTTTGCTTGCTTGCTGGGTTTTTTATTCTTACAGAGCAGTTCATATAAGGTATTCAAAATTCATTATTAATGAATTCCACTTTTGCACATGAACTGTATTTATTTTTATATATAAATATATTATGCAGCTATTAAAACATACCTTACCATGCTCCATAAAACACTTTTTCTGGAAATCATGTTTTACAACAGCTACAGCCATACTCTGTAAGCCTTTAATGTAGAAGACAGTCAAATGAAACCCAAAAAGGTAAAATCTAGTTTGAAGATCTTCCATGATGGAGGTAGAGTGGCCAGGTGTAATGATTCTGGGGTTTTTTGTTTGTTTGTTTGTTGTTTTTTTTTCAGGTAACAGTGAAACCTGAGCCAAGTGATGTTGTAAAACTTTGTTGTGGAAATGTAATGCCAACTCACAGAAGTCGTCTTTTCTATTTATTTCCTTTGTATTTATAGATAGGTCTCAAAATACAAGCCTATCAGTACCAATTATGAAATAGAATATACTGAGTAAATAAGAATCTTATTAACTCAGGCCTTTTATGCAGGAACCAGGTTCTGATACATTGGCATTTTAGTCCAATCTCTAAAAGTACAGTGTAGAAGTCTTCAAATAAATAAACTAGATGTGAAATTCATATTATTTGCTAGGACTTTACTCTTATCAATCCATTTTATGACTTATACCCATATCTTCATCCACTGCTCATTCCCTCTTACACTACCTCAGTTAATCGCTAATTTTAAAGATCAGTGTGTTCAGTTTGATCCTGAAAATATAAATAAGAAAATCTCTTCCAAAATATTCTTTTTAACTACATGGCCCTTCTATATTTCGAGAACAAAACAGTTTTTAAGTCATCTATTCTTAGGGATAGCCATATTTGGAGAACAAGTTGGAGATTTAAAACATAAATGTAGAAGAAATTATTGCCTATCTTTCTTCACCAAGTAAGTGTCAATTATGTTCTGGTGATATAATAGCAGAGGCACTGCTCTGAGTGTTGTAATGTTTTCTTAAAAGGACTGGATTCTAGAAGGAATTTAAAGTATTATTTTCTGAATGCAAAATTAGGGCATACTCTCTTCAAGCCTCTCTACAGAAAAATATATCTAAGTTATGTTATCATCTGGTCCTTTTATTTCTTTGGATGTAAGAATATCTGCCTTCTACATTCTCAGAATTTAATAGTTGTTGGTAATATTTGTGAAGCAGATTTCCCACTCAAGAGTTTACATCTTCTGGACATTGTATAGATGATATTATCATGCATCTCAGTGATGTAGTCTGGAAGCAAAGAAAATTGCAAATGAGTTGGCATATATTATTGCTTTTTTCCTTCTCAATTTGAATACAATAAAATAAACATAGTAAACTATAGCAAAATAGCAATGCAATACCAACGGGGTCTAGTTTCATCAGCAGTGCTATATAATAATTTGTCTGGCTTTTAAAAATCTTGTTTATGAAGAAAATGGTTATGAGTATGTTGCTATTCTATAGGAACTTATAATCAGCATTACAATACATATACCTAGCTTGTGTTAGAAATTAGTGATGGCAATGCTTAGAATTTCTGACAGTCCTCTGTGCTGTTCAGCAGAGGTATGTGTATGAAGAAGAGAAATTCTATTTAGAATATTAATTTGAGGATTACAGGGACAACTAATCTAATTTGCTTTTTGATAACTCTTCACTTCGTTAAATGAATAACTAGTCCAACTATTTAACCAAAATATTTCTACCATTATCACATAAATAAAGTATTTAGAATTTATGACAAAAGGAGAAAAACGTGTCAATTACATACAGTTCCTATAAAAAGAAACTATATTTTCATCTTAGTTTTTTGCTAATAAGCAAATTAGAACTGCAACACAAAATCAATTCTGGAGGAGTGTCAAAGTAATGATTTTTCTAGGTGCTGTGCTATATATGCATTACAGTGACATGAACATTCAAGAAGAAAGTGTGTTCATCCTTCCCTAAATCCTGAGAATGTTCTTCCTTATATATATAATTACTCAAAATTATAAGCCAATATTTACACATACTAATGTAAAAGGCAAATTGCTAGTTTTTCTTTCATAATTTTAACTGGATATAGCAACGGCTCTAACTAATGAAGTAGGTGTGCCTCGGGGTCCTAAGCGGCTGCTTTGTTCAGCCCCTGAAAAGGCTCCATCTTGATGATGGGTGAAATAATGCTTTTGGAAGATGAGGTGTTCTGTCATGACTTTGGAAGCTGCTTTGCACTGAGGAAGGTGCCCATATTGAGTGGAGGGGATATACATTGCTGAATAGAGGGGCTATGCCCATAAAAAGCATAATACCTTCTTCTGCACAGGGAATGCAAAGGCATGCTCTTGGGAAGAGATGAATGTTTTCTTGCTACTGCTGTGCATATGAGGTGAATGAGAAGAGGATTTCCTCTCCTGCTGACATTTTCTGGATGTTAGGAACCTTTCCTCTAGATATTTAAGGAGAGCCTAGCATGCTATAACAGATAGTAGCCTGGCAGATAACACACATGCAAGTTTCAGGTTTACTGTGAATGAGAAAAGCATCCTTGCTTTCATAAATTCCTGTGATTAATGAAAGATTTACTCTATAGCACTGACAGTATGATGCTGTAGTGTGTGTGCATGTGTATAATTCTACTTCTACTTTTGTCTTCTTAACTGTATCCCATTATTACGTTATAAATTTGTCGATACTAATTCCATGAGATTTTATGTTTTTGTTAAGTTTTGGAAATCAAAAAGCCAGGTAAGGGTCTCAGCTTTAACTATGAAGAACTGAAGTATCTACAGTTCTTCCTTGTGCAAGACGTTTCAAAAAGTGATTCCAGTGAACTCTCAAGGATCAGAAAGCAGAGTAGATTTAAAAAAGAGCCCCAAGAGACTTAGTGGAGAAGAGTGAGAATTATCCTGAAGAACAGAGAGGAAAAGCAGGGTGGTAAGGGTAAGGACAAGAGGAAGAAGCTTCATAGAAGAAAGGGAATTCTGTGTAGTGAATGCCAAATGAAGTATCAGAGAATGTACAGGGAAGGAAAAAAATCTATAAATGGAAAAATGACAGAAGTGGGTGGTCAGAAGAGAGAAACACTCTTGATTGTTGGTTGGGTCCTCCTGAAGGGAGGAACTTAGATTAAGTGATCTAAATGGAGAATAATATTTCTGTAAATTAGAAAAGAATACGTAATATGATAAATGTAAGGGATGATGGTTCATTGTTTTCATAAAAACTAAAAAAAAAGTAAAAGCTACGGTAAGTTTTTATTGATTTTATATTGTGTATGTTCTATTAAAAGTCTATTTGTCAAATTGTAACCTCAGATACTTCCCTTGCTTCTGATATAAACCAGAAGTCCTTGGTTCTTAAAGACAAGCATTTCAGAAATGTGTTGTGGCACTTGTAAGCACAGCATCATGCATGTGAGAAATGTTTTCAGGCTTCATTCATATTTATGGTGATGATGTTCAGTTTTTCAATGTTATTTTTCTCTGCAAGTGTTTGGAGCCATTGTTTTTTGTGTTATGAAGAACAAGCAAATTCTTCTTAAAGGGAAATATTCACTCTAGCGTGCCTGAAAGTTAAACTCCTAAATGCAGATATTTAAAAAATTCTGAGCTACCATTGCATTCCTTTGACTTAGTATAATTTTTTAAATCACATTCAAGCATTTGAAAACTTTGAAACAGTAATCTTATTGTGTGCCAAAGACTTTAGAATCTGCTAATGGTCATTTATAATTCTATCTCTAGACAGTATTTTGTGTATATGACTGTAGAGATGCAATGGCTATAGGAGTTTGAGATGATGTTTTGCTAACCTAATTAATTTTATATTTTTAAAAAGTATTGTATTTTTGGATAGCTGCTGGTCAGACCATAAATACATAATACTTAATTTCATTAACAAAAAAGTAAAATTATTTTTCTGCTTGCAAAAATATTTTGACATATATAATCACTACCACAAAGCATTTATATTTATCCTAATGTTTAATTTTATCATATATCAGTGCAGCCTGATAATCTTATTGTCTGTTAGTTTACTCTCTCTGAGAAAGACGCTTCCGTCCACAAAGACATGCTTTGATTTGGTTTCCCTCATATATATCTTCCACTGACCAACGGCATGTCTGTCATGTCGGATGTGCTAGCTTTATTATAGCATGAATCACACATTTTCATCTTTTCCAGATGACATTGGAACAAACTCTGGTGGATCTTAACATTATCTTTAAATACATTCTATTTAGTATCTAATATTTTCCCTAAACATTTGCTTTTGAGGGCAGTTAGATTTTTTTAAATAATGCTGACAGATTATTTGTTTTTACATGCATATTTTGATGTGGCAAAATCTTGTGTGTAAAAAAATTTGCAGGTTTGTCTTTATGTGGTAGACTTTTGTAACAAAATCTTGCCTAATACAGCTTCTGCCCTGCAAATATGTAACAGCAGTTTCGTCTGGAAATCTCAATGGACTAGCATATTAGCACCAGGAATATGATTATGCAAGAAAACCAAATCTAATTATTTACTGTATCTTTCTTTTTGTACTGAGCAATCTTAGAGTATCTGTTCCATGAGTAAAATTTGATACTTCCAATGTATTGTGCTAAAATGTCAATGATTGTACTGTAGACATCGGTTCAGCTCCAGTCGGCAACTAAACACCACGCAGCTGCTCACTCACTCCCCCCACCCCTGTGGGATGGGGAAGAGAATCGGAAGAGCAAAACAAAAAAAAATGTGTGTGTTGAGATAAGAACAGTTTAATAATTAAAATAAAATAATAATCTTTATTATGATAATATAATAAAAAGGAAAAGGGAAAAAGGGAAAAAAACCAAACCACAAACGATACAACCGCTCACCACCCGCCAACCGACGCTGCCCGTCCCCGAGCTGCGATTGCTGCCTCCCTCCCCGGCCAGCTCCTCCCAGTTAGCATACTGGGCATGGTGTTACATGATATGGAATATCCCTTTGGCGAGTTTGAATCTGCTCTCTTAGCTGTGCCCCCTCCCCTCCCAGCTTCTTGTGCACCCGGCAGAGCATGGGAAGCTGGAAAAGTCCTTGACTAGTACAAGCACTACCCAGCAACAGCCCAAACATCAGTGTGTAATCAACATTGTTTTCATACTAAGTCCAAAGCACAGCACTATGCCAGCTGCAGTGAAGAAACTTAACTCTATCCCAGCTAAAACCATGACACTTCTCATAATGAAATTAGAGTTGATTCCTGAATATAGAGGTATGAGATGTCATTATATGTTAAGAACCTATTTACTTGAATCTGTCCTTAACACTGCAAGTGGCAGTCATACAAAAATTTGGTAATTGTTTTTGTTCACATAACTTCTATTTAAAAATAATCTCAGTGAAAATTATAATTGCTTTAAAATGTAAGTAAAATATTAATTCTTGTATTCATGGTCTGCTATCTTCAGGTGGCCACATTATAGTAAGAGTTTGGGGGAAGGGAGCCTATTGATTTCTGTTTCTTTTTTTTCACTTTCTGGGTAACTGACATATTATTGCAGTAAAACATATGTAGGGTCAATTCATGCTGAATAGTTATTAGAAACCATGATAACAAAAGTCATTACACTGCAGTTCAGTTTTGACAGTAAAATTTCTGCAACATTATCACAAATCCTCATGCATTAGTGCAATGATCCTTACTATAGTTTCATATTAGAATCAAAAGACTGTTGTAGCATGCTTGATACAAAAAGTCATGCAAGTCAAGTGAAGTTCTTTTATGCTTTTATAGAGAACATATTTTCATGTCTTTCTCATGCATGTATCTGATTCTGAGCCCTCTTGGATATTTCTGCCTTTAGTATATTGTTCATCTGGGTTATAAATGTTTTAAAAATAATGTCCCTGTTGTTTAGTAAGAGAAATAGAATATAAAGTAAATCTGACAATGGACACATGCCGGTTTAGGCAATTAATTCCTTCTGATTTTATTGTTCCCATTCATTGACCTAACTGAAAAAAATACTGTTCTCGTATAAACAAAAGAATAATTTCTGTCTCTAAATTGTGTTTTTGCTTAGTCAGTTTACTTATCTGGAGGTCTTAGATTGCTTCGTGTCTTCACAAGCCTAATAGTGAAAGCATGGATAAAATTATAGCAAAAAAATGGCCCCCCATTCCCATTTCCTTGCAAATCTTAGATGAAAAATAATACTGTCAGTGCTTTCACATTCTTTCAGTGTGAAAGAGATGAAAATTATCACAGAAGAAATATCAGAATTGTTACCTGTTTTTAAATTAAATATTTAACCAGCTTTTAGGGTAGTTTAGATCAGGAACAAAAATGGGTAATGGAGCCAACATTTGGTTTCTGCCACTATAACAAGACTAGATAGTAGCTAGTAAGCAAAAATGTGTCATTTCCAGTATTTTTAACTGGGATTCTTTCTGTCTTTAGAGTTATGACACTATGGTATGTTGACAGAATAGCCAGTTTCATATGAAAACATGAGGAAAAAAATGTATCTTCAGTAAGCTTTTTGTTATGCAAATTTACTAAACATTCTGTGAGCTAATCATATTTAAGCAATGTAAACATCAAATTAATGTTATAATTAAATTTGAATCAATAACTCAATAAGTTCAAATGACTCAATCAGAAAATTAATACAACAGGCAGCCAAATCAAATTATTAGTTTGATAGCAAAAGGAAGTTACTGAGAAAATTTATGAAGTCAGTCTCCTTTCCATATGCATCAGCCATATCAGTGGCTAGCCAGGTTACAGTTTTGTTGCATAGGACGGAAGCAGTCACAGAAAACAATGACATCTGTAGGACTTCAATGTTAGTAAGATCTTACAATCTCCCAAAAGGAGGTATCCCGTTACAGAAAGTGAAATCTCTTTGTTTATTTCTAAAAGAACTATGGAAATTTTCTAATCCATTTACTCATTTATTTCTAAAATTGAGTGTTCCCTAATGCCTGGAGAGAAAAGATGATGGAAAAATGCTTTTTTCCCCTGTATATTCATAGATGTTTCCAGGATAATTTCCACCTTTTCTGCCTCAGTGCCACAGTGGTATCAAGACAAACAAAATGAATCAGAGTATTCAAGTAGTTGTAATGCTCAGGTTTCTTACAGTAGACAGTCTTTAAACAGGGGATCATAGATGGCAATGCCATTATGGACAGATCTTGACTTCACAAAGCCAGCAAGTTTGACTCTAGATCAAATTTTCCTTCAGTGTTCTATTGACAGGAGTTGATGCTAAGGAGGTTGTGATGTCAGCTTCTGAGCTTAAAGGTATCAGGCAGTAAAAAACCCTATATTTTGTAAAAAATCAAATAATTTAATCAGTAGAGATTTTATAATGTGTTGAACTGCCACATGTCAGTAGCTTCACTGAGAGGCAAAAGGTCAAAGAAACTTGTGTGAGTTCATCTCTTCCACCATCAGCTTTTTACCTTAAAGCATAACCTTCTTTTTCATTATTTCCTCATAGATTCTACCTTTACTTAAAAGGAATATAATAGTTTTCTTTGCCCCCGCCCCCCCCCCCCCGTCCATATGCTTCTTCCAGACTGTGTTCAGTACAGGCAGAACAGAATAGGAAAAGGCAAACTGGGGCAGCACCTCCTTTTTACTAACCAAAGTAGAAAGAGATGGACATTGATAGCACTTCTTCTACTAGACAATTCCTTCTAACATGTACAAATTCCTTCCAACGTGTACAGAAACATTAATATGCCTCTACGTATACATTGCAGGAAAGACCTAGTCTGAATCAGGTGGGTATGATCATCTGTCTTGTTTCTTGTATCCCTGAAAATGTTGTTTAACTCGGAGACTTAGCTTTGCGCAAGTTTTGCAACACACTTGCCTTAGGAAATAAACCTTACACTGATCCCAGTGAGATTTTTGTACTGGGTAATCTACATATGTGCGCTGACTTGCCTCTAATAACACACTGGCTTGTTCTGTAACACTTTAGAGAGATGTTAGAATTATTACTGAGTCACAAATGTATTTAATCAAAAAAGGTAGAATCAACAGGCAAAATAGCTTCCATTACTAAATTCAACTTCCCTCTCCTTTTTTTTTCTTTAAAGTTTTTACTTTCTTTCTCTTATTTACAAATAATGTAGCTAAGTTGAATGGTTGCAGAGTAGTAAACAACTTCCTGAGTACAAAAGTTCAATAGATATCCATATCTTATTTTATCTACTTCGCATGTTAATTTTTAACCCATGGATTAATAGTTTGAGGTTTACATTCTTATGAGCTAGATAAATTCCCATTCATTCACATTTACCTCAAACTTACATTAAGAACATCATTTAGGTCACATTGTTATAGCTCAATCTTGAAAATACTTTATAAAAATATTTGGTGTCAAAACAGCTTGACTTAGCATTTAATAATTGACCAAAAGAACTTGTAGCAAACAACCAACAATAAGCTCTAAATTAATAAAAATCATACTTTTGCTTTCCTTCTTAGCTCATAAACAAAGTTATTTGAATCTTTCAGGATTATAAAGCATACCTACACTGTAACTCATCCCAAATGCCTTACTAGGGGTACTTATGCTAAAGTCTTATTAGGCCTACATTTTCCATGCTTCTACGCCTGAAAAACTAAAAAAATCTTAATAGTTTTACATATAAGATTAATGTGCCTTGTTATGCAAACTGTTATTCTAGAAGCTGATAAAAACTTTGTATTGCACCTTCTTAAACCTTTCTGCTCAGGAAGGATTAAAATAGCAAGAATCAATAAGAATGGTCTCAGCTAGAATTAGCTGGAAAAAAGTTTGACAAAACAATTCTCAACTGTGTTGAATGTCCATGTGTATTTATGTGTGCTCTTAACCAGTTGTGTGATGATACGGGTCGGACCTTTACTGGAACCAGGGCCTTACTAGCTGTAGCTCATGAGGCTGAGGCAACCAGCTTGCTGTTTTTACGTCAAACATCTCTCTGCAGTTTGGGTAACTCCCAAAGACATTTGTCCCAGTGAGGCAGATTGTGGCAGACATTATTTGAGGAGTTTCAGGACAGCAATCTGTCTGATAGTCGTAAAGATAGTTGGGAAGACCTACAGCATGCAGGTGTCCGGATCTCTTGAGTGATACATTAAAGTGTCATAGAGATGCGAAGTCTAGATGTCACAACAACTTTTCATTCTAACGCTCATTATTCTTTTCAGTTTTCATTACTTCCCCAGAATTTAGCTCATTTATGAAACTGTTACAATCCTTGAATCTACCAGAGATTTCAGACAATATATTTAATCATAGAAATACTCTATGTTGGTACTGGGGGGGAGGAAGGTATTCCAAGCTTTTACTTTCACAAAAAATTGTGGGGTTTTGCATTTTCTTTCAGTTCAGAATAGGAAAAAAAATTCCAACTATGTGTTGGCCAGCTCCAATCCTACTACACACTCTATAATTTACAGTAATTATCTAATTAATTTACTAGAGGACCCATAAAAGAAGAAATTTATATGGAGGATGTAAGCAACAATCTCAAGGAAATTATTATAGTGGTCAGGAGTCCTTTTTTGATCAAGTTTGTCCACATAGATAATATCCCATCCTGGGAGAGAAGCAGGTAGAATTGCTATCTCATGTGTTCAGGATAAGAAATATTATGAAGTGACAGCACTATGGCTACCAGACATGTTAATGACTAATCATAAGATTAACTTAAAAAATGAGAGATGGCTTAAATAGAAATTTGGAGTGAGACAGCAGAATCACTTCATCCTTTGAAACACAGTGTGGAAAGAAACATGCATGGTATGAATCACATTAGCTTTCTAAATCAGTAATTTTCACAAAGACACAGAAAATAGCCTAATACAGATTTGGTTGAAAGCCTCATTAACATTTGGTTGAAAGCACAAGGGCCAGGGTCTTATGAAAAGACCTATCTCACAACGAAGAGTAACTAAATGAATTAGACTCTTTTGGTAGATGATGTACATCAATCTGTTCTGGCATTCGGTGCTCCACTTCGGAGTGATACACCTTCATTGTGTATCAGCAACCATGGCCTGTTTTGGAGAAAACATGATCACTATTGTTCATTAAGAGCTGTTCAGCTTCACATCTGAGCATAGGAATGAAGGGCTGCCACAGACTGTGGAAAAACAGTCCAGTGATGTCCATAGGCAACACCCTACCCCAGCTAGATATTTATCTGTCCACCATTGCAAGCAATCATGGAATTGAGAAGGGAACATACTAAGAGCAGACGTGCCATTCTGCTGTCCCAGCAGTCTTGAAATTATTAATATCAAGATTCAAACAAATCACTCTCCTTAGGATGAATGGCAGAATCAGGGGATTTTCCCTTGACAATAGCAAGGAGAGTAGGCAAAAGCTCTTGGGAAATGCTACATTAACAAGCTGGGGAGCACACAGTAAAAATATATAGATTTGTCTGGAAGGAATAGATTTAAAAAAATAATAATTTATCATTGCGCCTCCTCAGCTTTCTGATGAAAATCCCCAAACTAAGAAAACAAGTACAAAATGTATAAAAACAGGAAGGAGTTCATCGCATTATGGTCTCCCAGTCAACCATTTGCTGACAGTGCTTTTCTTACCATGTGTAAGATTAGCCACTAAGATCTTTTAAGCATTAATTTAAAAATGTGATGGGCCACTAAATATGAAGTCACAGATCTAGAGAAGGAAGAGATCTGAAAGGTGCCCCAAAAGCGTGATTCTGAAGTGGCAGAAAAGCAAAGCAAAGAGGATCTTGATGTGCTGCCATTGCTAGTGCAGAACCAGTTCAAGCCTTTGCTAGAGAGAATTTTGCCAAAGTATCCAAGTACTGATGTCTCCCAAGAACAATAAAGGCTTGAAGCAGAAGGCAGTTAGGATGGGTCCACAGAAGCAAAATATATAATTACCAGTATTGCTGATATTGATTCCCATCAGTAAAACAAGGTCTGGTGGGAATGAGGGGACCTATCATACTGTTCTGCTCCCTCTACTGTCTCCTAGTGACAGTGAGTCAAATTCCTCCTCAATTTTAGCAGGCTTTGTCACTAGTGATTATTTACCATGCTAGCGATTTTGTTCCTGCTCCTTGGGAAATTTAAAAGTAGTATCTAATGATGGTTTCCCTGAGGTTAAAAGGTCTGGACTGCAGCGTTAGTGAGTCAGCTGCACTATTCCATAACATTAACTGTAGTCATTTACAAGTACGTAAAACTGTAGAAGAGGCCGGAATAAAAGATTATACTAGAAAAGATTTGGGCTTTCTTTTGTTATCTGGCTGTACTGCTAATGGGTATAGCAAAGCTATGCAAGTCAATATTTAGTTAGAAACAAATAACAAGAATTCTTCAAATTTGTTTCAGGCTCATCTAAAATTAATATTTTCAGAATTTGGGACAAAGGAAAAAAATGCTGTAGGTTGGAGAAAACAATAGTTTCTTAAAATTATCAGTTTGCTTGTTTTGATTAAAAACAAAAGATACTAGGAAACCAATGGGTAGATATAGAGAGGGCATTCGATATTTTTCAGCAAGGGGAGATGGAGTACTTCCCCACTAAGATATCAGTAATTCAACGCTCAGTATCCTCCCAGGTTCAAGTATCCTCCTGATATTATTGGACATAAAATTCCCTCCGTTCCCAAGAACGCCTGCCTGAATGACCAGGTTACAAATTATCCTTGGCTACGTCTGTCTCAGTTTCTCACTGTATTGTCACACACTGTGAATAATTAGTTTTGAAGGAAACAAAAAAGATTACATAGTCATTAAGGTGTTCATCTAACAGTAGAATCTTGCTCTGAAAGAAATTTTGAGCAAATTATGCTAAAAGAAGTACTTTCATCAGTGATGCTGAAGGAAGCAACCCCAGAATAATGCAGGTCCTAGATCTGGGTATGCTACTGAAAGGTATGACATCATCTTTCAAATGAGACAGAATGTGAATTTGAGTCTTCCACTTCTTGAGGACCCTGGGATTGTGGAATGCAGTTGCTCTATGATTTTCAGGGTTCAAGCTTTTACCCTTTTACATTACTGCACGTCAGGGGACTTCCAAGGCTGCCAGCAGTCACTGCAAGCCACTACTGCTTCTTCTGGTACTCCTGCTCCTACCTGGCCTCTGTAGCACAGATGGAAGCTTTTTCCTTACTCTCTGGATACAGTGAGGATGTGGTGGGTTAGTGGAACACTTGTTAATGTGTCCCAGAGGCCTTGTATGTAGAATCATTCCCACTTCAGTGAAGAGTACTTTCACCCAGCTCCTTTAAATTTTTCTTTTCTGAAATGATGTTGAGTCTGTTGGTAAGAGCAGTCATTCAGGATATACAAAAATGACAACATAGATACAAATAATGTTCACTAAGAATAAAAGAATAACTACATTTCCTCTATGTATGCTGCAAATGTATGTCAATTCCCATCTTCAGCTAGCTTTCTGCCTCTCTTTGAATAAGATGGTTGCCAGGGTTTTAGATTTTGTGAACATTCCTATCTCTTAGTGTACTACCTTACATACTAGAGTTGTTTTCATCTCTCAAAGCTTCTATGAGGTCTAGATAGATTTAATCTTTTCCTTGAAACTCGCAGAACATATGGCCCAGGAAAGTAAGTGAAGCTTTATTAGAATAAAGCTTCTTTCTGTATCCAGAAGTTACTTTGTGTACTTAACTGGTTAGTAAACAGCCCTTTGTTTCAAGTTGTGAAACTCTTGCATCTCCCTTTGGTGGCTATTTGACATTTTTCAGCAAGGATATGTCTTTTAGTCAACCTTACATGCCATGTCAACCTTCAAATTAAAAAAAACATATTGACATAAAAACAATTAAGTTATTTGCTGCTGCTTGGTTGAAATCAGACCTGCTGGCAGTGAGCCACTCTGTTGCGGCAACAGTTTTGGAGTGAGTGATCCCCAGCTCCTTAGGCAAACTGACACAGAACAGCTAGGAGAGGTGAGGGATAGAGGAAGTGGCAACACCTATCTGGGGTCAGAAAGGACTGGGAGGATGCAGAATTCCGCCGCAAGTGGCCCACGGAAGGTACTCCTAAGTGTAGATATTAGCCACCTTTCACAGGGTCATTGAGAACACAGTTCCATGACAATTTCAGCAAACCTAAATTATTGCAGCTGCAGTCTGGCTCCTCCCTCATGCTGGTGTGCTGCCTGCACTGGGTAACAGCTTGGAGAGCTGATGTGGCAGAACGCTAACCTGGCAAATCAGGTTGACCTGCAGCCCCACCTACACTGTAAATGATGGCATTGCCTGCCTGTCCCCTTGCAAGACAAGTGGGGGATGCACTGCTGGGCATCAGGTGGACGCTGGAACTGTTGCCACTCTGGCTGATACTTCCACACACTGTTGTGGAGCTGAAACTTCATATTCTCTTTCATACCTCTTATTTAAATAGTGCTTATATAGCCTTTTCCATAGACCAGTGTTGGTAGAAATTTTCAATCTGACCTACCAAGTACACTCAAAAAGTGTAATTCCATCAATTCTGAAAGAAGGTACAAGGACGTCTTTACAAGCCTTGATCATGAAGTTAATATGGGATTAAAATATATGTAAATTTGTGCTAAAACAAACAATCTTAGAGCTGAGTCTGAGTGGTCCCTGAAGAATTTTAGGGTTGTATTAAGGTAAATATTTTATTAGGAGTTAAACCAAAAGAATATGAGGCAAACCACTTTTCATTGCTTGACTGAAGGATTTATATCTAATGCCCTGACCTAAGAGGTCTGTAAGGTAGGAGTGTGATGTCTTCTTGCCACAAGACAAAGACAGAAATGAAACTATGACCCAGGCTAGAAATTCACTTCTCTAGGGAGCAGCTGTAGCACATTGATTCATGCTCTCAGGTATGAATCCTTGGAAATCACTAGAGATAAATTCAGGTTTTGGGATCTGTTGGAATAAATGCATCGTATAACTATCTTAAAGTTACTTAGCCCGTTAAAAAAAAAAAAAAAAGATATTCAGTTTCTGAAAAGGATTTGCTGAATTGAAGAGTGAATGACTGAATGCAAAAATGAGGGTGGGGCTGAGGAATCATAGTATGAAAAAGCACCAGAATGGTTCTAATTTACAGAGATGAACTGTGTTGATGCAGCTTTACTATCTATTTCCCAGTAACCCAATGTATTTTTGTTAGTTCTAATATATTTTACCACTAAATCTAGCCATTCTTGACATTGATTTCAGTGCAATTTGTGTAATAGGTCAAGTAAAGTGGTGCTTATTGACTGCTGATTGTATACGTTTTTCCACCCGAAGTGTTATTGTTAATTGACATGCTCTTTCATTTTCTTGAGATAATTTTCACTCTATTTGAATAACTGCCTGAAATTCCCTCTTTTTAAACTAGGTGTCTTTCGTGGCAAATATCAAATATAGTTTTGAAAATCAGATAAATTGCAGACACTAATTCATTCCTTCAACAACAGAACATTAAAATAATCAGATTCAAGCTAGTTTGTCAAACATAATTTACCTTTAGTGAATATATGCTCTCTGCCCCTAACTAAATCACCCATTTCTAAATGTCTTGTAATCTTGTCCCATGCCATTATTTCTAGTAATATTCTTGCAAAAGAGTTCTGACTAACACTAATGGCCTGAAGTTTTCTGAGTTATTCTTTTTGTCTTGACACATTGCAGAATGCAATACCTCTGTTCCTAGGTTATTACAGGTCTTATATTGCCAGACTCTTCATCTCAGTTCTTGGAGATTACAGAATTATAAGAAAGGCTATCTAATCATGGTCTGTTTCTTTCCCTTATGAAGCTTTATTTTTGTATTTCAAAGGTTGCATTTAGAATTTCTTTTTGTAATTATGAGCATGGTGATACGCATAGTACTTACCTTTCTGATGTCAGGGATTCATGCCTAGCTTCCTTCAGCCAACAAGAGAAATTGGCTGAAGTAACACATCAGAGAGGAACCCAAACATCATTTTAAACAATAGCAATCTGACTTCTGCATTGGTGAACTTGCAGATAATACAAAAGTTTCCTCCTGTTCTTCTATTGAGAAGTCCAATGTTGATCCCTCTATGATCCCACTTGTTTGCTTTAATTTATTCCAGATGTGTGTTTCTTTATCTCTAAGGTTCTCAAAATGCTTGTACAAAGACAGCAACAAAGACCCCAAGAAAAATATCCCTTCTTGAAATGTCATCTTGGATGTGTATCTTCCTCCAGATACACTGAAATAATGAGTACTTTTTGTCATCCACCCAGGCAGTCTCCTTTCCCAGCACTCCCCACAGTAACCTATGACTCTTGTGTTTCCTTTGCATGCTGGATCCCAGCAATACTCATTTCTGTGTTACTTATAGGAAAAAAGAGACACGCACTAGCATCAAACCTCTTACTCTCTCTCTCATTCTGTGGCAGGCATAGAAGGCAGTTTTCCATTATATTTCAAAAAAATGTGAATTGAAATCTCAAGATTACATAGTCTAAAATAAGACTTATACAAAGGATTATTCTATGACCGTGAATGTGTTGACTTCATTAAAGCTGTGTAACTTGCAAAGCATGTTTTTAGGTCTATCAGCTTTGTCATTACTCTTGGCAAAGTCTGGAAATGCTTCCCAGAGTCCACTCTGCAAGGGAACCACCTTCCTGTATGCTTGGGTCTCATATACACCCTTCAGAGGGCATGCAGCTGCCAGAAGCCTAGTGAAAACTCAGGGCAGAGAGGTGGTACCTGGCACTCTAGAAGAGGTTCCTAAACCAAGGAGTAGCTTTTTTAATCTCTTGGCCTGAAATGACTGTGAACACCATGTGAACTCCAGGCTAGCTACTTTAAAACAGTGCGGTATATAATCCCATCCTACTGGTAATTGTGTCCCCAAGTTTTCATTCTACTGCAAGGCATATGTCAGGAACTGTCTAGACTTACACTTCTCTGATAGCTCACTACGCCAGGGTCTTAGGCACAGCAAATATGCTCTGTAGGCACTATATGTTCTCCTTTGTCACTCCCCATCTCCCTGTTCTGCTTTCCTTGGGCCAGCTGAGTACATGAGAATAACATATAGCATACACAGATGTGTGGACTTCTCTAAAGAAGAAGTTGCGTAGGTGCAACTGGAAAACCCTCAGGGGACCTAGGAAGGTTGTGATGAAGTATCAGATAGAAAGAATCCAGCCTGATTTGCTGAACCATTGTTGGTAACAGTTAAGGAATAAAGCACTTTTTATTTTTATACTCAATGCACTTGACCCCAAGGACAACGAATGATATAAAATACTCTCTATGTTATTTTCCAGATAATTATTATTTACAGTATTAGTGTACTAGTGTCCTCTGTGGATCTGATTTAAACTGCAGTTTTATAGAACAGAGAAAACCTTCCTCATCCTGAGATATAACAAAAACACATTCACATCCACTTCATGCAGGAATCTCTTATGTTACACAAGCTAATATGTAAATGTTTGGAAGATATGTTTCTTTGGCACCATATTATGCATGTAAATGATTTTTATTATTTCTTCCTATATGTCTCTGAAAATAAAAGTATATACTGTGTAATATTATATATATATATACACACACTAGCTTTGTAGAGATTATATTCTTTTCAGACACCGAATTCAAGCTAAGCAAAATGTCAAACTTTGTTTACTAATTTTGTACTTATCTTTTCTTTTAATATCCTGTCTTGGTTCTCTAGTTATAACGTAGATGCACCTAAAGTTCGCTAGAAACATTTGCCATTAGCTTCTTCTAAAAAAAATTAAATTTGAGGATAATCCTACCTCCAGAGCTTATTCTGTTCCTGGCCATTGACTGTGACAGTGAAAGGCTCATCTGAAAGCAGTGGAGCATCCCATCTAAAAGCATAAAACATATTACATTTCATGAAAAAGCTAATTCAGATTGTTTAATTCTGGTAATATTGCCTCTGTCACCTTCAAAATCAAAATGTTCTTTCCTGTTATTATAAAGAAAACAACCAAATTGCTTAAAAACCCATTTGAATACACAGCTGCCTTATGTTGCATACTAATTTGATTAAAAATGCTTGTGCCTCACCAGCATTTTTTACATAAAACACACTGGTGAATTTAACAAAGAAATATAAATATATTTTAGCAGGTTTTGATGATAGACTATGCTATAGCGTCCACAATACCCCTGGACCAAACAAAGATCTCAATGCAGTATTTGAAGATGCTAAACTGAATGTCTTGCTGTATTTGTTTGCTCAATGCTTTGGGCACTGTGCCAACCTCATTGCAAATAACTGCATTAGTCAAGTGTATCCAAATTATTACAACACAGCGTCCATCCCAGTTATTGCTGTTGAAGCATTTTCTAAATCTTCACATCACTAGAAACATTTATTTGAGGGGAGAGCTTTGCATAAATTCAGGACAACTTTAATTTTAGACAGAAAATCTTAACATCTTTAGAAGTTGCTTGTGTAACTAGGTTTTCCTAGAAAGAATGGTTAAGAAGTAATTGCACTACATTTTTTTTTACCTAATATGAGCACCTTGCCTAAAGTGGGCAGCTGCCATGGCAATAGAATGAAGAAAAGAGGAGCCAGAACAGGATTCACTCTATTTATTTTTCAGCTGATAGAAATAAGTATTGTCAATAGTCATCTCACCTTCTTCCGTGTTCACTCTACCAGCTTAACTCCTTAATTCTTGATCTAGATGATGATGTTGCAATAAGTCTTTGTGGAGTTCTATTTACCATGCTTTTATAAGAGAGGTGGCAGATGGTTATCTTCATCTTTAATCTTTTCTCTTGTAGAGGAGATCCTCCTCCTCCTAGTGCAGAGATGTCCAATCTTTCTTGCCATAGCAACCCTTGTGCTAAAGTGTATCTCAAGCTACAGAACACGAAGCTCCCCATGTTCTTGCCTTTTCCCTTCAGGATAGCTCAGGTCAAGGTGGTCAGATGGGGTCCAAACAACCGAGCAATATTGACCTTTGCAGCCCTTGCTGGCTCACTTCTTCTCACAGTGTCCATTTGCATTACTCTGCAATTTCCAGTTCACCATAGCCCTGGTCATGAGGCATAGTTCTGACAGGAGAGCTGTATTGGAAGCTGCTTGATAGCTACATGTAATTCACAAGATGCAGTCTGATCATTCCTGTTATGTACCCCTGGGCTGGCAAGGCAAAGAAATCTCCCTCCTCCTTGGTTTGGAATTGGTGTTTTCCTTCCCTTACAGTGGACAGCAGTCCTTTTTTTTTTTTTTTTTTTTTCCATTATCTAGTCCCAGTGAAACAAGATTTCAAGCTGCCACATCAGTGATTTGTCCTTAAGCTTTTAGTCTGGACACCAGATCCATCAGTGGTCTGTATTAAGCCCCTTGGTTGGGAATGAAAATTCTAGCCTCTGCTATCGGCGTGTATAGCTGAGTTTGTTTTAGCTGGCAGTTTTGTCTGGTGCACTGTATTGTCCAGGGAAGTACATATTATCATGCCATGAAAGTCTAAATTATCATCTGCTAAACTTGGTTCGAGGCATGAAGTTGCAGTATTTTTGAAAATACTTGAAAATGCTTGAAAAAGCAAAAATCTCTGAGTTTCCCGTGAAAGAAAGTTTTTAAAGACATTGACTTTGAAATACTGACATTTTTCCTTTTCATCATATGAAAAACATATTTTGACATAGACAATATATCACAATGTTGTATTTAGAATATGTTATTATATTAAATGTGCTATGTTCATGTCAATGTTTTCATACACTGTACTAATGTTTAAGAAACTTAGCTAACATTGTATTAGGCCAAGATGTTCTTTGTATATGTTAATGCTAAAGGATACTAAACTGTCTTTAATTAGAAGAACAGACGTTAGTATCCTTAGAGAAGGACTGAGAGACTGATAAAAGGGAAAACACCCACCTCAGATGGTGCCCATCAGTATCCTTTAACCAGGGACATCCTGGGGCAATTAGACCTTAAGGAGAACAACTAACCAGGATGTTTTATGTATGTTGCCAACTTGGTAAGGACCAAGTGTCTTTTGGGTGAACTATCCTCATTATAGGATAAGCTGTCTATATATAGCCAAGAAAGCCAACTGTGTCCTGGGGTGCATCAGGCAGCACATTGCAGCCGGTCAAGGGAGGGGATTGTCCCGCTCTGCTCGGTGCTAGTGCGGCCTCACCTCGAGTGCTGTGTGCAGTTTTGGGCACCACAGTACATTAAGGATATAAAGCCACTAGAGAGTGTCCAGAGAAGGGCCACGAAGTTGGTGAAGGGTTTAGTGGAGAAACCGTACAAGGAGCAGCTAAAGTCACTTGGTTTGTTCAGCCTGGAGAAGAAGAGACTGAGGGGAGACCTTGTCATGGTCTGCAGCTTCCTCACAAGGGGAGGAGGAGGGGCAGGCTTCTCTCTCTTCTCTCTGGTAACTGATGACAGGACCTGAGGGAATGTCAGGAAGATGTGCCGGGGAGGTTTAGGTTGGATATTAGGAAAAGGTTCGTCACCCAGAGGGTGGTGGAGCACTGGCACAGGCTCCCCAGGGAGGCAGTCACGGCACCAAGCCTGACGCTGTTCAGGAAGCACTTGGACAACACCCTCAGAGATATGGTTGGGGTTGTCCTGTGCAGAAATGGGAGTTGGACTTGATGATCCTTGTGGGTCCCTTCCAACTCAGGACATTCTGTTATTCTACGATTATAACACTAAAAATGACACACATAGGCCAGAAAGCCCCCTATTTAAATAAGCCCCTTGTTCTCTGAGCATGCATAGTAAATTTAAACGGAGCTGTACCTTTAAGATGAAGTGAGAAAGAAACTAACCAATGACTAGCTGGGGAGCATGAATATTACATGTTACTAACACATTTAACTGTATAAATACCTACTGCAATTTTGACCGGGTGTGCTTGATTTGTGGAAAACCACCAAGCATCCAGGCTTGTGCAACCCTGAAATAAATAAGTAATGTCTCTCCTGAGTGTGTGATTATTGTCTCATTGCACACCAGGGGACGAATCCACTCTTTGGACAACACCAACTCATAACTAATTTAAGAAACAGTAGAGACAATGAAACTTTCAGAAATTATAAAAATTTAATGAGAAAGCAGAACTGGCTTTTGGAAATACTGTCCTATAGAAAAAAATCCAATTACAGTGTGATCTTGGAAGAATGCTCCTTTGGTGGAAAACTGAAATTTTAAATGTTCTTCCATCTATCTTTAATAACTGACAAATACACATTTTTGCTGCTTTTAATAATAAATGACAATAAATAATAATAAATGTTGATTTTACAGTGAAAAATATTAAAACATTGTTACAATATAAAATCTAAAGATAATATACATAAAATATAAATAACAAAATATTGTTGAAACTTAAGCCACTTCTGCATCAACTCCAGAACAACGTTTTCAGAAAATTTTTCCTCTTTGCCTCACTAGGATCACTACAAAATTATGAGTTTTAAAGGCAGACTACCATACACAAGTTTCCTAAAGACTAAAGTAGTCCTGATTTTTGACACACAAACAAGGTATGGTCCACCACCTGCAGAATGGTAACTGTGTGCACAGTTCTGCAACCAGCAGCGTGTACCAGCGGTATGGTAATTTATCCTACTATGAGTGAAGGATATGTGATTTCCCAGTCAGGTGTGGATGCACCTGCAATATGGGTAGATGGAGAGAATTTATGCAGATATGCAAACCATTTAACTAAAGGCATAAATACCATGTCTTGTGATGCTATTAAGAGGTCTGTATAGGCTTTTAAGCTACACCATGGTATTTCTGTGCCTGCCTTAAATAATCTTGCATTGAGCACTTGTTACAGGGTAAAAGAACGCACAGCAACTAAATGACAGAGCAGCTGATGCATGGTAACCTTTTCATGTGTCAAAGCCCTCTGACAACTTGAGTTTTACATATGCTTTTGGATTTTTTACATTAAATCGTTGATCTGCCAATGTCGTTCCCAAGTCAAAAAATTATGTTGTTGAGTAATATGAGACTACTTTTATTTTATTTGGGGAAAAATGAACATTTCTGGAGGTTTCTTAGGTTTTTGTAAGACTGGGAAAAGCAAGGTGGAGCTGTTTTATCATGAAGAATAGCTAACTGAGCTTTGTTTTGCATCAGATTGTACTATGGTGATGCCACTGATACATGCATTTTTGAAAACAATTGCTCATTCAACAAGAGTTTGGTCTACTTCAATATCTTCCCTGAGTAATCTGAAGTTCTATATGAATGCTTTAATATGCTTTTATGTATCTTTAAATATAGTCTGCCTGCCTCCGCACTGGTCTAGTAATATCAGGTTTTGTATGCAGTCAGAAATGTCAGAGTCACTAAGGCAGCCATGTTCTTTTAAGTTCTCTGAAGCACTTACAGTGCACGTACTCCCCAATGCCAGTGCGTATGTACAGTTTATTCACACTGGGAAGGCCGGTGGCAATGATCGCCTTTGTATCAGACAGCATATCTGAGAAACATGGGGAGAATGCAGATAACCGCCTTGCTTCCATGTTAACATTTTGACATTCATTGAGAGGCTTGACATTACTTTCTACCATGTGGAAGATGCTATACCCACTCACCAGGTATTTCAAATTACTTTTTTTCTTTTATGGGGAAGAACAAAGGCTTAGGATAATTGATTTCTCCCTACTGCCATGTGGAGCATCCTGTAAAAGGGATTATCTCTGGAGTCCTTAGTCAATATTTTGTGAATGTATTTTCTTCCCAGAAAGGAGGTGTTGTGAAGAACAACAGAGACCATGAAGAAGGATATAAGCCTATATGTCCTTGCAGAATTATTTCATCTGCTACACTTCTGACGTATCTATACAGCAACACATAGGAGCATGAAAGGGAGTTAATTAAAGATACTAAATCAATGTACACAAGATAAAATATGTTCCCTTTTCCTTCCTCATCCATTTTCTTCTATTTAGATGCAAGGTGATCAAAGTATAGTGAACAAGCCATTAAGAGAATCTCTATGGTGCTTGAAAGACCTTTAGCTACTCTGAACCTCAGTGTGAAACCCAGATTCCTGCAGCCATAATTTCCTTCCAGAATTAAATGAAAAGACAGTTCTAGTTCAGAATTATAACTAGAATGCTGTAATTTTCTAAAGTATTGCCCATGATCATCAAAAGTACTGTCAGCCACTGAATAGCGACTTCAGTTCAGTGAAGTCCAGCTGCTGCTTTAAGTCTGGTATTGGAACATGCGATCTGGGACACTGGGGCAGCTACCCTGCAAGGGTATTTTATTAAATTAACAGTAGTGAATGGTGCATAAAATTGTCACTAAGATAAATTTATTATAGTATGATTTTATTCTCACATTATTCTGTATGGGGTGCTACCCCAACAGAGTTTCTAATTCAGTAGTATGCCTGAAGCCAGGGGTTTTATCAGCAGCGTGTCAAAGGGTGTCTGGCTCTCATTCATATATAATTTACTCTTATTACACGAGATATTTCTATTTTTCTGCACTAACAGTTGTATATTTTCTAATGAAGGTTTAAATCAACTGGAAACCAGGGTATAAATAGAGTTTCAGTATTTTGTGCCAAATATGGATTGTTTGTCTTCCTGTTAGTTATGGATTGTGAGTGTATTATTGCTGAAGGAAAATTTGGGGGGGGTTATTTTTCTTTCATGTATTTATTTATCATTTAATATAAATTATAGGAACTTCTCAAGTGTTCAAAATGAATGATACAATTTTTAAAATGTCTGAGATTATTAAGAGAAACATATGGACCTACCTAGGTCAGCTTTGTGCTTTATTGAACTTGTGAGGGTAACTTCGACAGTATCTTGGTGTTTAGTATTTACTAGCTGGAGCTAGATAAGAGCTAAATAACTACATAGATGCAAGATTCCAGAATGACATTTTCCTCTACCGATAATATTCCCTTCAAAGTTTTGAAATTTCTCCAAAATTTATTAGCTTTGCTTGTATCTGTTGTTTCTGCTGTGTTTGTTGTGTCTGACTGCAAAGTCATATGTTCCTTGTGAAGTGGTTAGCAAGTGCTAGTTACTTGCAGAACTGAGAACTTTTCAGGATTCAAATATACACTTCAGTCCTTTTTCTGTGTCTCTGGGAAAGCCCTAGGTGAATTGGATGTCTTTCCCAGCCTTCTGGGGAAAGGCAGCCCATTGTAATTGTTGTGTATAATGATGGAGAGCTTGATGTATGTCCTCCTTGCTACACACACTGCAGCAGGATTTCAGGATTGTGTTCCCATGGTCATATAAACTCTTGTGGTGTTGTATATATTGATAAGTACAGAGTTGGGCCTGACTATGTTCCAGACTTTGTGCCTGAGCTTCATGGTGAAGGTTCTTTCAGCTCATACTATCAGCTGTTGAAGTATCCTAACATTATATCTGAAATTAGCAAGTGATTATGCTTTTTGCAATAATGTAGTCTGTCATTATTATTTATGTATTATCTCTTTTTGTTAGGTATTCTTAAGAGAGCAACTCATTGCTTCTGTTCTTTTTCTGGGCTTTTGATCCTTACAATTCCTCATTTATAAAAGCTGTGATTAACCACTGCTTTTGTTTTAAAATTCACATTGTCAAAAGATAACTTTTTTTTTCCCCCTGGAAATTCTGATGGATCAGCCTATTGAACCAACAGTGAGGTTCTGCCTTCTACTTCAGAGATCTTAAATTGTCACCTCCACTGGAAGTATAAAGGAGTTTTTCTAATACTTACAAAATCCCCTCATCTTCAACGTTTTCCAAACAAGAAAACCAACAACACTGTTATAGAACTTCCCCCAAATATAGATCTCTGTTACCCTTTAACCAATATATTATTCCCCTAACCATGCCACCGTTCTATGTATAAACTTGTCGTAATATTGTTTAAGATGGCTGCACCCTGAAAGTGTCACCATTATCAAAATAGTCTGAGAATGATCTCAGAAAGCAAATTACACTTGTGAAAAATATTCTAAATTAAATAAGTTTTTAAACAAGCCAAGTGTAGCTAGTTAAGACATCTTCTTCCTTGGAAAAAAAAAAAAGCAGGTTTTCAGAACTGAATTCTTCATAGGACTTTATTTAGAAGCTTTAACAGGAAGATGCTCTTAGGGCCTAGGACAGTATTTCTACTCATTGTCGGTTGCTTAAACCCAGCTTGGACCTGGGACTTCAGCATGTCGCTCAGATAACCTAGATGGATTTTCTAAGGCCATGCTACTGAATGTGTATGGTTAGATTTTTATCATTCTCTTCTGCTGAATCTATACTGGTGACTTTGTAGTGCATGAAAATATCCATGCCCACTCCGAATTAATGCAGAACAGAGAACCTGAGCTTTGATCTTCAACCTTCAGATGTGTCCCATAGCCACCTGGTGGTTGACTTATGGCAGAAGTGAACACTTCTGTTAACCTCACTCACTAGTTTTTCACATATGCCACCCTCTTATGAAACAGGAGAATGTTTGAAATTGGGAATAAGCTTGTGGCACAGGAGGATTCTTTTCTGCACATCTCTAATGTTGTTTTACTTAAGATCAAAGGCCACCCTTTTAAAAATACACATTTAAAATATAAATATTATATTTTTCTGTCTATGCATGTGTAGTTTTAGCAGAAACTAACATACAAAAAGCTTCTCAGTAGCTCTGCAAGTCAAACATTAAACACTGAAGAGTATTCATCAGTGCAACTATTTTACAGAAGTGATAAATATATTTAAAGGAATATATTCAAATGAAGGCTATCGTACAGTGTTGCTATCAATTTTTATATAATGAAAGAGATTAAATGAATCCTTGCTAATGCATTATTGGTATGTGAAGAACAAGAAGAAACAAATCACACACATTTTCCCACTTAATTATTGTGCTAGACACTCATTGTCATATCATTGACCTATTTGGTCATGCCCAAGTTAATCATGCCTGAACCTTTCCCCAGTGGGAAATAAGCTTCTTCACTTCCTGTCTTGCAGGAATATCAACTAAAACTCAGTCACATATGCCCATAGTCTGATCACTGCAGCCCACCGTAACCGTCGTCTCCAGCAGCGAAACTGCAGTCTGCGGCATGCCCGTGAGAGTCGGTGTCAGAAACCCATCACTTCCTGTGTGCCTTCGTTCAACTCCATTCAATCACTTACTATATTAAATTATACGAAACGCTGTTTGTAGAAGTGTTCCCCTCCTTTTTTCCTTCTTTTTCTTTTTTTTTGTTTTTTGTTGTTCGCAGGGAACTGTTTTGTCACACTGAAATAGAGTTTATGTGCAGTGACAGCCTAATAAGCCAGCAACTTTAGTCGCTTATTAAAGTCAAGCATGTGTCTTTGTTTCATGTTGCTAATGATGTGGAACTGGCGAGGCCCGAGTATATTTCGTCTGGACGGTGTGGGAGCGAATGCTGAGAGCTCATTACTTGGCTCCCCATTGGAATCCTGCAGGCTTCTGCTCATTGAGGAGACTGTGGGGGCTTTGACAGAATTATTATACTGAATATTTTTAGACTCATTAACTATATCACCAAAGCAAAACATCTCTTCCTTAGATGCAAATGGCTGCAGCTACTGTGGCTTTGCTTTAGTTATTGCAGAAAAAAGGATGAAGCTTGAAAACAACTTAGGGAAAGGATTTTCATGCCCGAATGTTTGAATTTGTAACTTATATTGGGAATGTGTACTCCTTTTTTACCACATTTAAGCCACTCATGTCTAAGTGCCATTTAAAAATGCATATATTCAGTTTCATGTAGTAAGCGGTGTTCAGTCTTTTAAATTTAGAAAGTGCTATTGGAGTACACAGTAAAATAGGAGCTTTCAGAATTCCACTTTCTCTTCCAGAGTGAAAAGATTTAAATGTAAAAAGCTCATGTTAAAGTAATTATAGATGCTTGAGTTAAGACTTCAAAAGTAAAGAAATTCAGAGTTAAGGCTAAAAATTCTGACTTTTCTTTAACCTAAGTGCTGGAACATATGTACTGTGCAGTATGAAAAATCACACACTTGTTCAAGCCGTACAATTCCTAACCACAACAGAGTGATTTAAGGATGAAGAGTGAGACAAAATTTTTAGCCTAAGTCTGAATTTCCTTGCTATGATGGGTTTAAGGTGGTTCTTAATGTTACTTTATTGTAGCTTTTTGTGGTTTAATTGAGACTTAAGATGTACTTGAAGAAAAATATGAATACCTTAAAATTAATTCTTCAGAGCAGAGGACAGAAAATTGCATTTATGGCTCCATTTGTTGGAGAAGTGAAGGTGGCTGAGAACTGTACATTATTTCACCTTCTATAGAACTATACTTTGATTTCTTGATGGAGACCTTCTCTATATGTTGTGTATCAGCCTACCTTCTATAAATTATGAGCTTGAGTACATGCACATTTAAAAAAGCTAGACACAAGTGTTTTTTCTCATCATGTGTATAAGGTTTCATTAGGATTTTATTGTCCAAAATTATTGTAGGTGAAAAAAACAACTATTTTGATTCCTAGGAAGAAAGACATTGCTTTTATTTGTGGTTCATTTCCTGCTGTAGTATTCTCTGACAATGATGACACCGTCTTTATACATCAAGAAGTTCTTCTCTCTATGACTGCCAGGGACTCTGGAGGGAATACTTCGTATCTGAAACATGTTCCCCTTTGGGATTTCACCATCAAAATAACAGTTCTGATCAGCCGCCCATTAGAATTTTTTTTTCCTGAAGCTATGAGAAGGAATAGTTAAAAGCCTGACAGATAAGAAAGTTATACTGAATTGAAGTTAAATATCATGCACATAGGAACTTCACGTTGTTCCTCAAGCAGTAATTTATAGGTGTAAGAAGAGTTTTCAAGTTAAGCTCTCTGAGTACGTGAAGCCTCAGGGTAGACAGGCAGTGTGGGTGCAGTTTTCGTTTTGAGATCTTGCAGTTCTTGTTCTTACCAGTTTGTGGCACAATACTATTTAATTTAGATGTTGGGCAAAGCTTTCAGATTCTGGTGCCTCCTGCTAGGTACCTAAACCTTTATATTTAAGCACCTAGATAATAGTAGCCTGATATTTACCAGGAAAACAGTGTTTCTAAAGATGGGATTATAAATACGCGTCCCAGTTATGCAGCCAACTCTAAAACCAATGGCCATAGTTGCTCATTAAGTAATATACTCTTCCTTTAAGCTGCAGATGACTTTTCAAATTCAAATGTAAATACTCTGTCAGGAAAATTCTCACCTGCAGAACTGGTTCACAGTTCTGATTTCAGATGTTTTGCAGTAAAAATAGCCTGAAGCCAACACACCTGTCTAGATACATAGATGATCCACGGGAAATAAAACAGACTTGAGCTGTAGGCATGCAAATGCAATTGTTTCATTTCCTACAAACAGTATTATAACCAGATTAGTAGATGTAATAGTACTATAAACAGATGTTCACTATCAGTTATTGTATTTACAACCTTATATTTATCCAAAATTAAAATCACTGTACAATCCCACCATCTTTTTGCTTATTTTAGCTATTTTAATGCCTGTGAATCTTTCCCCTTTCCGTTTTGGGGAGAAAAGGAACTGGGTTTTTTGTTTTGTTTTACCTAAAGACATATGTCCTGCAGTGAAAAACCACTGGCAACAAACATGTGTACTCTGTTGGGGAATCTGAATTAGGAGAATGCCTCTTATTAAGACGAAGATTATGATTTAATAAACTACATTTTCTACATTCCTAGTGGCTGTGTTTCAGTGAGCCCTGTATCATAAATCTTGCGATGTCCAACAACATGCATCTTTTTAGTTATCAGCCTTTTAGTTATTGTGTAGCTGCCAAAACTGGCTTTCCTAGGCTATTGACCAAGTTCAAAGCTTTGTACTTACATGGGTTTTCAGCATATATTTAAAATTTTTGCATTACTTTGCTATCTATAGCATAATAGCTGACTCTGCAGACAAATGTTATCTTCTGTTCTCGAGCCTCCATACGCGATAAGCACTTTGTATTTATTCTGAAGTGATTGCCTTACATGAGATATTTTTGGCACTGAAGATGTATTTTTCTTCTTGATTTGGACTTATGGTGGATTCATTTTGTGCATATGTTTCAGTTAGTAGGAAAAAATAGTAATATTTTATTTCATATAACACATATGATTCACCTCAGAAGGGGCCAGGGTTTTCAACTTTTGAATGAAATACTTAAAGATATGTTAATGAAAAGTGACGTCAGTCTGGTTTTATGTGTTGGTTTCTTTGAATAAATTCAACTCGTAAAGCTAAATTTATTGATAAACTCTTTACTGCTTTTCCAAACTCTGGAATAGTGTAAAGCGTCCAAATAAGCACTTACTTTGCATTAGAAGAGTGAAAACAGTTGGTGTGCTAGTCAACCTAGTCTTTAATTTGAAACAGACTTACTAATTTTGTTATCTAGGATACGGTAACTGTGTCTGCACTGACAGGTAGGTGTACCTGCTGTGTGCCCTGCAGTCCTACTACTCTCCTGATCCTCCAAACTGGGAAGCTTTTGAAGTGCAATGATTCCCTCCTTGCTTGTGCACCCAGATTTTCTTCCAAAAGGAAGCAAGTCACATGTGGCATATGCATGTTTTTGCTTTCTTTTCCTTTTTGCAGAAAGGGAAAACTGATTAAGATGAGCTATAACTATTGTTACTTCTGCTGTTAGAAGCTGAACCTCCCTCCTGAAAAGTAGAAGAGAAACACGCACAGAAGGGGGGAGAAAAGAATCACCAAAACCAGAAAATTAATCTTCTAACATTTATACTTTCCATTGTTCAGCATTATCATTGCAACAAAGACTGACAGCGTTGCTTTTCAGGCACTTCTGATACATTAAAATAGGTTAAAAAAAAGAGGAGGCCAAGGAGAGCACCTTGGGCTCAAGCCCAAATGGTGTTTCTTCTTGGTTTCCACAGAACCAAGGCTGACTTTGTCATCATCCCTGGCTTGTCCACAGTACACAGCACTTGGTCATGGATTTCTGTTCTCTGGACCTCAGCAGGGACCTTGTGGCCCTAACTGGTGGTTAATACTATATACTACTGTATTTCAGTTTCATTTACTTGAAATCATGTCTATCCACCAGAGTAGATTTTTTAAATAGTATTTAAGTGAAGGTATGTATGATATGCCATGAGATGTGGCACAGTGACATGTAGGGCATCTGGGGATATAAAGCTTTCTGGGAGCTGTCCCTGGAGGGAATCATGTATAGGCTTTTTCTGCAGGAGAGCAGATGGGTTAGTCTGAAATAAAACCAGAGGGTGAACTAACAGTGTTGATGATCAGATGTCTAGTAGTAGAGTTTGCTCCCTAGTCCTCCTTTATTTTGCAATGTTGACACATGCTTGTAGGATGGATAAAACTCCCCTCAGTCTGCTATTAATTCACAGTTTCCTGCTACTTAAGACATAGGTTTTACTGTCTTTTAGGGAGTATAGGGAGTGTGCTATTAAGACTTTCAAGAACTAGATTGAATATTTATGGGATGGAGGATTGTAGTGGCAGGACAAAGAGACAGACTAAGGATAGATGAATGGTGGTTTGAAAAAGAAAAAAAAGAGTGGTCCAGGGAGTTACTGGAGCTTTCCAGTAAGCCTGAGCCAGTCTATGAAGAAATGGAAGAGCCTCTGACTATTAAGGCTACTCTGCTTTAAAGACTAAGAAGAAATTAAAGATTCATAAATCTCAGCTGTCATTTGCTCTCAACAACATCAATGAAAATCTTTGGGTTTCACCCCCTTGTAGCTCTGTCTCACATGGAATATTGTTATACTCTGCAGAAATAGTCTCCCCCAGAAATAGTCTCTTCCACTGCACATGTTGGTCTGTTCACAGTATGAGTCTACCCATTGCTTTGAAAAAGATAGGAAACAGACTATGAACCACATAAATAAGACTGTGTCATAATATACAGGGTCTAAAATTAACATTGCAAAAGCAACTGAAGTCTGGCATTTCCAAACTTCTGAACATTTCTCTCTCCTTTTTATTATCCTTTTAAGGTAATTGTGTGTGATTGTAAAAGCATTAACTAGATTCTTTTTTGCATCTTTCATTTATCTGGTAATCAGGAACATAATACTGAATTTGTGTAATTGTGGCTGTAAAGAATCTTGGTGCCGTGGTTTAACCCCAGCCAGCAACTAAGCCCCACACAGCCACTCGCTCACTGCCCTGCAATGGGATGGGGGAGGGAATCAGAAAAGTAAAAGTGAGAAAACTCATGGGTTGAGATAAAGACAGTTTGATAAGTAAAGCAAAAGCCATGCATGCAAGCAAAGCAACACAAGGAATTAATTCACAACTTCCCATTGGCAGCAGGTGTTCAGCCGTCTCCATGAAAGCAGGGCTCCATCGTGCATAACAGTGACTTGGGAAGACTAAATGGCATCACTCTGAATGTCTCTCCCTTCCTTCATCTTCCCCCAGCTTTATGTGCTGAGCATGACGCCATATGGTGTGGGACATCCCTTTGGTCAGTTGGGGTCAGCTGTCCCAGCTGTGTCCCCTCCCGGCTTCTTGTGCACCCCCAGCCCACTCGCTGTTGGGGTGGGGTGAGGGGCAGAAAAGGCCTTGGCTCTGTTTAAGCACTGCTCAGCAGCAACTAAAACATCCCTGTGTTATTGACACTGTTTTCAGCACAAATGCAAAACACAGCCCCATAGTAGCTACTACAGAGAAAATTAACTCTCTCCCAGCCAAAACCAGCACACTTGGAAATCAAGATAGATGGAACCTGCCAACTTGCTCATGGTTACCAAAGGCACTGGCTCAGGTCATTAATAGTTAAAGTACCTCCTCATTAAAATAGTTTAACCAAAGATGTGTTGTCTGTCCTGTTTATTACTGCCCTCAGCTTTTATCTAGGAAAACTGCTATTTGAAAGGGTTTATACAGACTGCAGTTCAAAGAAGGATTACAAAGCCCAGAGTTCTTGACAAACATAGCAAAAATCAATCTGAAGCTTGCACGCTAGTAATGACTTCCTTGTTTTTGTACACGCTTGAATTTTCATCAGTTCTGGAGAATTTTTCACGAGTTGGGAAAAGATGACTATATAGTCATAATCCTTGTTAAGAAGAAAAGTGAACATAGACACCAATTTTAAAGTAGAGTCCATTAAATACATACATCTTTGGAAGCAGTGTTCAACAATTTTTGTCTGATCTTTTTATTTTAATGCTTCGTATTTAACATATTTGCCTTGCAAATATAATACCTGTATAATAAGGGCTGTAACTGGTATATTTAAAACCTTCTTGATCGAATTTCATGTAAGATTATTTTCTTTAAGAAACACACCTAAGTGATAGTTAAAAATAAGTGAATGTCTGCCAGCAACATTAATGAAACAAAAAATGAGGTGACTGTTTTAACATCTTGGGTTCAATTAATTTCTCATTGATAGAAACTCTGTTTTCAATGCAACCCTGCTCAGAGTTGGAAAGAAATGCTGAATTCCCCTTACTAGGCTGGGGTCTGTGGCTCCAGCACTGTTCCTCCAGACGCACTGCCTGAGGTCTAGGTAGCCTGACTGTACCTGTGTGGCCCCCTGTAATAGAGACTGCAGTCCCAGTTCTGCAGCCGGGGCTCTGGTGGCCTACAGCAGAGCCAGACACTTGACACCTGGAGGTCCTGACATGTCCCCCAAAATCTGGGGCACAGGTCCTGAGGTCTTGTGCCATTGGGGCCAAGAATGTCAGTGTTTTAAAAGTCTGCAATTTCAGGGCAGTCAGCCTTGTCAGTGTTAATAGGCTCCCTGTTGTGGTGCTAAGGGATGAGGCATGGATCTATCTGGGCTACAGCCTGGCCTCCTAGGACTTCCAGCTTCCTTACAGCAATGTAAAAAATGACAGATCCTAGGGGCCATTGTAGTTGCTGACCAAATTTGACTTTAATTGCTGTTAATTTCTCTAGCATTACTGCTTTTGGGGTTTTACTTTTCTCATAAATCAAAAATATGGTTGTCGTCTTTGACTGTCTTCACTATTCACTTCACTATTTGGCTCTTCCCCTTTTCCTGAAAGCAGGATGTGAAATACAAGATTCAGCTGTGGTTGTTTCAGGCTTCATCTGTGGTCTGGAACAAGGGCGCACCCAGCTCTCACTTGTGGGTGCACATCCTGGCTATTTCCCCACTGAGCAACAGGACAAGACCCACATGCACATCAGCCATGTGAAGGCCCTGAATTTCATTGTGCTGGAAACTGCTGCAGGCAGACAGGGAGGAAAATGTGTTGTGCTTCTATGGGTCCTCCAGGTGAGAGGACCAGGGGAGTGCCAAGTAGCACTCATAGCCTGCAGGTGAAAAATGAGTAGGTCAATCTTACAGTTGTTGCTCCAGGAAAGAGGATTGCCCACAAGTAATATATTTTTTTTCTTTAGAAATGGATGAAGTGGCTGGCAACTTCCTAATGCATACGGAAATGAAAAGTTATTTAGCTTTTGCATTAAATTTTTAAGTGACAAGCAGAATATGATTCTGTGATTGAAGTTTTTATCAGGGACTATACAAGAGACCTTGTCTTATTGCTACATAAAGTCCAACTTTATAATTATGAAATATAATAAATAATTTACAATAGCATTACAGTCTGACGGCTGCCAGTCTCTGGATGCTGTTGAGGAGGAAAAGTGAGGGAAATACGCACGTGGAAACAACAGAATTCAGCTTGAGTAAAAGTTCAGAAGTAAAAGCATGGAGAATTGCTAAAGAACATTTTAAGCAATGAAATTACTAAGTAAAGGCAAAATAATGAAATCCAGGAGTGCACAAATTAGTCTCTCCTTGGCTATAAAAAAAAGTACTGTTGTAACCTACACTGTTGCAGTTAACTCAGTGCTGCTTATCAGCATAGGATATAATTATTGGCCATCTTGTGTGCCATACCACTCAAAGTTCTTTGTGGTTGGTGTCCATTTGAATCTGTCGTGTTATCTGTGGCAGTTTTATTGAAGAAAAATGATATCAGTTTGTTTGCATACACAGTTTTGCTTTATTTCATTGATACTTGGAATATTCGGCCCTATGCAAAGTCCAGGCATATACTAGAAAAGACACAGACTACACCTTGAAATTCAGACTGTAAACGCAATAGCAGACTATCTGCTTACTAACAGATCTCTAAATTTGAATGGCGAAGGTATTGTGGAGTATAGAAGAGCATAGAGAACAACAAATGTTAAGAAACCTTGTTTGTTTGTCTACTCATACATTTTAAAGAGTTACTACAAATAACGTATTTGGGAGTTTTTCCAATAGTGTTCTTTCCATATTTTTGTTCTTTATGAAATATTGAGGTGGGAATATTGCAGATTGAAATAGAGCTGCACTGTCAGGGTAGAGATTTCTCATTCCTGCCTTCTCAGACACATGCTTTCTTATTTCTTTTTCTTGTTCTTAATTTTCTTCTTCATCTTTCTTCATCTTTCTTCTTCCTCTCCTAATCTTTCTTCTTCTGAGAACTGGAAGAAGGAAGTACAACAGTGCTTTTAGAATATCATTCAAACTTCTTTACATTAGGTCCTAAACTATATCACCTTACCTGAGTCTACATGGCACCTGTGGTATTTCTTAGAATTTGAGACTTTTGTATGAGTGACTTACAGTACTTACTGAGTGATTTAATTACTGACAGTGTGTGACTTCATTTAGCCTTTTCCTTCTGCTCACATTATGCTTCCTACAGAAGTATGGCTGAATCCCTAAGCCCTTCCAAGGCCAAAAGGTTCTGGCAAGACCTGCAGATTTTGTTCCAATTATATTAATGGCTAGTTAATACAACAAGTGTTATGACAGACTGAAGCTAAGTATATAAGTAATTGTAAACTCCATTCTGTGAACATCATTTTAATTTCTGCCTTCCCTGTAATATTCATTGTTGCAATACAATGACTGAAGACAGGTAGATAATGGTGGTGGGAAAATACAGTCAAATTCTAACAAGGACTGCCTGTTTGAATGCTATTTCTAGATCAGAGAATTAAGTAGCTCTTTAGAGGTCTCAGTGAGAATGCTACCAAGAATCATACAGGGTAAGTGTACTGAGTAGCTGAAATGTAGATGTGGTGGGTATAGGAATATGACTCTGTAAACCTTAGAAGGTGATTATGTTTAGTAAGCAAGAAAGGGCATTCTGTCACCTTAAGTTGACCTCTGTGACAAGTAAGAAGGAAAACAGCTGACTGGCCTAAAGGCGTAAATCAGAGCCAGAGTCAAAGTCAGGAAGGGAGTGACTAGCTTGAAGAATTGTCATAATATTTCTGAAATCTAATCTCTGGTGCTAAATATGAAGAAAAGGGTGTTTGATTACATTAAGGATGTCAAACTCAAGTTCATTGATAACTTAAAGACTTCAGTTTAGAAGTCTTAAGATATCCCTTTTTCACTTCACAGTGTAGTTCCCAACCTGACCTACTGTAATACCCTCTAGCCACATATATTTTGCCTGTCTTCTCCTACTTGTTGAAGTTGGACCCCCTCCAACCTTTCTGTTCCCTTCCTAATATCATCCTGCCCATGAATTCTTATAATTTATTAATTCAATACTTACTGTTTATGAAGATCATGTGTGCATCTGACTCTTTCCAAGACACTTTCAACAGGAAGTTCAGGATACTGTTGGCCATGAAGGCGACATCTAGTCTGCAAAACGAAAGAGGGTTAGGGACCTAGCTTAAGCTGCTCTGTAGTCCTCGATACTGTGTATTTGTGGTACCATGTCCTGTTTTGGCTTGTTCTAGCTAGCACTTTCTAAGCGAAGGCCTAACAAAAGTTAATAAGATGCACCAGAGACTGCTTCAAGCAGGGAACGTGGGTGGGGCAGCACCAGCTTCAGTTCTCTCAGCACAATACATTATTCTACCACTATCCCAAAAGGTTTTGCCATAGCCAAGGGTATGCAATGCCTACTCTCTGTTTCATCTTCATAGGCTGACACACAGCCTTTACATCAATTCAGTCATTCATCCGTTAACGCCTCCTCCCCCTAAAATACTAGTTGTGTCTTAGGGCAGTGAAGCTATCACACAAGACTGAGAAGTGGTAGTGGACTACATAGTGTGGACAAAGGCAGCCTGTACTACTTAGCCTTACTGCCATAGAATGGTTCCTAGCTCTCATCGTTTATTTAACGATATGGAAGTAGCCCCAGGGGTTGAGAAACAATGTGCATCTCTAAGATGCAGTCAGCCATCAGCACAGAGGTAACATCTGGCAAGAAGTTATGCACATCTTAATTGGCCAGCTGTTCTTCTGATTGATTCATTGCCTTCCAGGAAGCACACTTACCTCTCTGTGCTCAACTTGGCCCTGCAGAATATCCAGCCTCTGGGCTGCTTTCACTGTCCAAGCAGTGTATTGTGCAAATCCATGTGGGAAATTCATGTGCAGACTTGATTTTGCTCAGCTGAAGACCATGTCATTCCTCAAACGGTTAACTGAAAGTCAAGTTTCTATCCTGGCTAAAGGGATGCTGGTGGGAATTCAGCCAAGCATCCAGGAACATGGGTGACTGTGAAAGGATTCGTTGTATGATCTGGGCTACCGTGGCACACAGTCATGCTGCACAAAGCCTGGGAACAGGCTGGTGACTAACAGCTCTGGCAAAATCATAGCCAGGTGCCAAAGGCCTCGAAACACAAAGGAAATGGCAGTACTGTCTGGTCACAATAGGTTGGTTTCTGGCCAGAAAGCAAGATGGGCTTGATTTATGATCCTTGAGTTCTCATGAAGTTATAGGGGATAATTGGTAAATGTATGTGTCAGCTAGGAAAATAATAAAATTTCTTCCTTTGAATTTCATTTTACTGTTCTTCTGGAGTATCAGGAGATACTTTATATAAATCAGAAGCAACTGCTTAATATAAATGTTTATCATCATAACATTTGATGTTCCTTAGTCAAGACAGGGAGGGTGCTGTCTCTGTATTCTGCCAGGTCTACAACCGAAGTACTTTTTGGTAATTAATCTTAGTGTATTTTAAAGGTAGCAAAGACAGCATGAATTCACCCTTCATAAAGATGGAGCTTAACTTAGACCTCACTATTAAATTGTTTGGTACATATTAACGTGTACATATTAATGTTAGTTTATTAGTTTTATTTTTAAGATTACAAGCTCATGAAAAAACACTAAATGTCAAAAGAGTGCTAGTTACTTCTTGAAGAATGTGTTAACAATTATACTCCAGAAATCCTTTAGGAGGGGACAGAGGATGAGATATGGTATTTTATTGTGCAGTTTCTTCTTTTCAGAGTAAGCAGTAGAGTTTGTAAAAGGAATGATTAGAGATGATGGCTGCTTTAACAGGAGAAATTAATGGCAAGGTCAGGAATTTCTTTGGAGCAATCTTGTTTACTTGCAGGGTTTTGACACTTCAGCTTATGCTTTCTGACATGTTCCTCTAATGGCCTTGTGCAAATACCAAATAAACGTTGGGAAAAGTTGTAGGCTTCTGCAGATGAGAGCTTTGGAGACAAAAAACTAAAAATATATACCTTTGGTTTGGAGTAAGTGGAATTATCTGCACCTTTTCAAGATGTTTCCATTCAATGCTTCAGGCTCCTGGGGATGAAATAGCAGTATTTGATTATCAGTGTTACTAAATGATATAGAGAGCAAGCCATATGGATAAGTACAGATATATTTCTCTTGCATAGCAGTAGAAATTGGCAAGTATAAAAACCTTTGAGGAAGAAATAACATCACATGTATTCCATATCAAACTCTAGGCTACATTTTCAGGAACGTAATGTAGAAAGCATACTTTTCATTTTCAGATTGGTGTTAAAGGCACCTACACTAAGTAGCCACAGTATGCAGAAAGATACCCCGATCCTATTCAATTGTGTCTTTTCCGTATTTTTTTCCTGACAGCAGTTAAAAAATCATAATACCAGTCTTCAGTTTCTTCTTCCTCCATTAACTGATGTTTTTGTCTGCATTCACCAATATTTTTAGGAGAAGATTGTACTCTGATTTTTCAGGCTTTTCTTCATTTGTTTTTCAGTGGATCTCGAAATAGAGTTTTCCATTTTTAAAATTTAACGTTGCTAATCTGCTTACCAAAGCATTCACAACTGGAATAAGGTCAAAAAACAAGTGCATCTTTTCATGTATACTTGCACATCAGCTGAGATTTGTTTTTTTCATGAGGCTTTTACTCATTTTTAAAGTATATCCAGTCTGTTGACAAAAGAGCTTTATTTAAATGAGCTATGTAATCTTTACCAGCAGTCTGTGGAGCAGATTTGACAATAAAGAAATATCTCATTACCTAGGAGCTTTCTATATTGCACAGGTGTAACTTGGTAGTTGAATAGTATAAAAAGATAAATATTAACTGGATTTTGCTAATAAATCTGCCATTCTTACAGCACCAAAATCTGTAGAGTTGTTGTAATTGCCGTTGTTTGAGTTGTAACAATGAATGGAACTGATAAGGCTTATGTCATTTACACAGAATTTAGTATTCACAGTGCACTGTTGAATTAATATGACACACACATTGGGTCCTCTGATATAAGATTAGCATCATTTGAAAATGGAGAAAGTGTAGATTTAGAAGTGACATATTAGTCTCTGTTCAACATGTAACGGTAATTTGCCTAGGTCTGAAAATCATAGTAGGCTACTATTGACAGCAGTGACTAGTAGTTAATACTTCCTCTGTTTCATTTTGGTTTGCTGCATTCTGTAATAAACTGATGTCTCAAGAGGGACTACTGCAGAATTACAAAAGAATATTATGTAGAATCCAGAAGGTCAGGTACCAGTTATATCAGTGTCAGTCAAGAGTGGTGTCGGAAGAGTTATATTCACTCAATGTAGAACAGAGCCTGGTTTTAATAAAAGAATTCAGTGAAATAATCCCACTTTCCTATTCTGTCAACACCACAGAATAACTGTGGTTTTAGCTGCCTAACATAGCAATCAAATGCCTAAAGCCTTTTGCAGATCTAGTCCTGGGATAGTAAAGTCAGAAATATACCCTCCTTCATGGCACACTATAATTTTAAGTCTTCCCAATGTCTTCGGTTGAATCTGTCATTGCTAATCAGCTCTAGAAATTAAAGACTTAAATTGGATGCCCCCCAAAAAAGAGAGAGAACAAAATTCCCAGTTATCTCTGAAAAGCTGAGTTTAAATGATTTGGTTAATGTGCCAGGTTTGGTTAACAGTGCAGCAGAGATATGAATATAATACATTTCTGCAGGGTTACTTTCAGGAGCCTTGATCACTACAGTGTGCTTTGTCTTCCATCATTCTCTGCCTTCTTCACAGCAGGAACCTGATTCACACTCAGTATCGGATTGCAGGTATATGTAAGCTTTCCAAGTATTTTTGAGAATTGATGATCTGTTATTTTATGATGGTCCTTACGATAACTATGTCTAGCTCACTTGTGTTCTCCTGAGATTAATCCAGCCTATTGTTTACTAAGATTTCTGCCCAACTTCATCTTACATCCTGTACAATGTTACATTGCAAACCTTTTCTCTTGCAGGGGGGAGGGGAGAGATCTTTTTTCTCTGAATAATTCTATGAGTTTTGTTTTAACGGTGGGTTCTAGTGCTCCATTTCTCTCTGATATGATCATTGCTGTCTGTCTTGACATCTTTTAGCTTCTAGATTGCTGTGTGTATTGCTGATATCTCAATTAGTTATTGTTAATGTTAAATGGTTTAGGTTCATAATATTTCATCAAAATACGGTATTGATGGTGGGCTGAGTCTAGTGAGACTTCTTGGAAATGCTCTGCCCATCTGTTCCTCTCATCTGCCTCAGCTACGTATATTTTCCATTCTTGCTGCTGCTTAGTCCATTTCTTCTTCATTTTAATATCCACTTGGATGGTAGCTCTAACTACCTACTGTAGCTGCAAGATTATCTTTAGCTGCTAGTCCTTTTAAATGTCTCAATTTGTATTTCCTTAGATTGTTTTCAGTCTGGAGTCAACCTTTGTTCAGAGTAGCTATGTCTCTAAGTCTCTGTAATCAGAAATTTCCATTCCTTGAGCCATGTGGCTGTTTGCTTCCTACTTTTCAGGCTCTTACTGAAGGAAACTTCAGGAAAGAAAAAGGAAATTTCAGTTGGTAGTTGAAGAAAAACTCACAAAATCAGTTTTTTTCCAGTAAAAGATTATTACTCTGGATATTAACATTCCATTTTTATGGTCTAGGTTTGGATCTCCTTGTTTGATGTTACTGTATCTTAGTATACCTATGTAAAGCCTAGATTAGAGTATAATGGTTAGAATTGTACCAGTTTTTAATAACCATTGATTTTCTAATCACAAGTTGGCATCTTTAACACAGACTTCACAGTTTCATCCAAACACACCTTCCAATTTTCACAAAGACATTTTTTTCTCCAGGTTTGCTGAGCATGTCTAGATGGATGTTTACTCTGATACACAGATAGGCACATTGTTGTCAGTGATTAATCTCATCCTGGACCAAAATAACAGACATTCTAGAGAAAATCAAGTTTCAGTGCTGTATTCCTGATCTAATGCATGACAAATGGCTTTGTAAGATGGTTTATGTACAGGGTAGAGTTACATAGACATAAGCATTCTTGCTTGCTTGGCAAGGCTGGTACATAATCTGATCAGCTGTAGGACCAGTGAGAGGCTCAAGAATGCTTATGGATGACAATATTTAAAAACGTTGCTTGATAACAATGGAAAAATTTACTAGTGACTATCTGCAGTCAATAGTTTTCCAAAGACTTACAGTTTTCACCAGATTATTTTTATGAAAACGTCGTATCACATACAAAAATGCTGTCGCCTTTGAAATGTGAGTCCCCTTTGCATAGTGCATCTAGTAAAGGAAGCATCAGTATAATTTTGTCACAGAAGAATAATGTATTTTGCCCAGAATACCTCACAAAAAAAGCAAACTGCTTGGGCTATCCAAAAAAATTCAGCCTGAGGCAAACACCTGCCATGCACATTTTTATATCAAATGCTTAAAGTTTGGCAAAATCTAAAGAGAATCTTCTTTAGAGGCAAGCAGTATCCTGTTCTGCCTATAATAGTATCTACTACCTTTTATGTGATCAAGAACCTTGCTGCTTTACTGGATTAAGTATACTGAATTAAGCATGTGTTCAAAATGCAGAATACATTTATGGATAATTATAAATTTGGAAAATAAGAATGAAACTTTGTTCATAGAGGGTGTGACTCTCTCTTTGCATTCTCAGGTGTAAACCAGGAACAGTTATATTCAGATTGGTTGGTTCTCACTCATTAAAAACAGCAGAAAGGAGAATTAAGTTTGTAATCATAACCCAAGATAATGCTAGCGTGTAGTCACTGGCCAGAAATGGTAATTGAAGCAGTCCAAGTAGTATGTTATTGACCAGGAAAAAGCATCTGAGTTCCATGTGCTGTGCACTTTGTATTCTTAATGGGTCCACATGCCATTTGATGTTTAATCAAGTAAATACCCCTAGTTTTGGGTCCATTGTCAAATATGTCTGTAATCTGCATTGGTCTAGTCCTATGCAGCTCGACTTTGTAATAAAAGATAAGGAAGTGAAAATTTTGGGTTCCTGTGAACTGCCAGGCAGCAAAAGTAAAAAACATTCTGGTCCAAATAAGATACAGTTCCTTCTCTCTATGTGGGATTTTCTTTCAATTTTCCTTTTATTTACTATATAGAGAATCCAAATATTGTGATAACATTGATTAATGAGGACCTAGAAACAATACCACTGGAATAATGAATTAGGCCTGAATAGGCCTCAGCTTCAAATATCATATGCTTTTTATCCCATGTTGATCCCTCAAATAAAAAATTACATATTAAAATATAAGCTTAATTTCAATTGCATTACTGCAAATCAGGCATGAATTTAATGAAGTATCTTGATTTATCATAACAAAAAAACAGAAGGTTAGAACAGAATCAGGCATCCTGAATCATAAGCTTCCTCTCTAGCAAGGTAACAATGGCAGCTAGTCCACACCTCCTTTTCCCATATTTACACTGATATTATTGATGATATTAGTACCATATATAAACAAGGAATTAAAGAAATATAGAACCATATGCGCCCCTCTGCTGTGCGGCACAGAGGGGAGCCACAACACAAGAGAAGGAGAACAACAGTGAAGCCCCAAAGTAGCAGCATGGCAAGAGCAACTCCTTGACAGTGTCATTCATTGTCTCCAGCAGCCCACAAAGGTGCCTCTCCAGCAAAGCCATCAGCACATCTTCTCTTCATTTGTAGGATGAGGACTGGGAGAAGTCACTTGCTGCAAAAATTGTCCCCTCCCAGCAAAAACATTCCAGTACCTCATTGAAAGCCATTGCTCCCTCTTGCAGGATGAATTTTGTTTTGATGCTTGCAGAAACCCCTACAGGACCCTCTAATGGAAGGTTGTTTTGTGGGGACTAACAGCAAACCTGTATCAGCTGCTGCCATGGCAGGTGCAAGAATGACAGAAACAAGGATCATGGTGCTTCCTTTCCTTTTTGAATCCCCAAAATCAGGAGCTAGCTTGTCCTTTTGTTTCCTTTTTTTTTCAGTCCTGCTCCTACAGCAAAGTAAATGTCAGAAACAAAGTGAATGTCATAAAAATATCTGGCTACAGTACATATTCCTACACTTTGACCACTTGAGAAGCTGTTACCTTCACTGTCAGCATTTGGCTTGATGTGTTGAGAATGTTTAGGAACCAGCATGTTTCTCAAATTGAAAAAAAAGCAATGAAAAATGAAGGCGTTTGCAGTGTCGTGTATGCAACACACGCATGCCATGCCTTCTTAAGTCTCTACATGTGATCAAAATTTAAAAGATAAGGAAAAGCAAATAACTATGTCTATTACATGACAGAGGAGAGGATTGTTGTGTTAATAGTAGGAGTCTGAGGAGTGGCTAGGGGTAGACCCTACCGTTGAGTCATGAGGTTCAGACAGGACCCCCTTGCTTTCTAAACTCCTTCTCCGAGAGGAGTCTAGGTGCGGCTAAGTCCAGTCTTAGTCTCAGACTTGGTCAACGGTTTATTCTCTAAAGATTGTATATGTAACCACCCATCAGAGTATTTGTTGTTAGTAACTAATTGGGCAGCTGCCCTGGCTGGTCACATTCAATGAGAATGATCACAGCTAGATTAATGAATAGTACGATTTATTAAAGCAACAGATACACAGGTTCTTTGGGTTACTGGTGTTAGGATTGCTGGTTACAAGACACAAACAAATACTAAGAAAATGAGTAATGCTGCTAGGCTCAAGTGCGTTAAGCAAATATGAAGTGACTCTAATGCATTGGAGATTGAAAGTGAAGCTATAGAGAGGTTTCTGAGGTTTCCCGGGGAAACACTTGGTATAGCCAAGTGCTCAAATCTTACCCAAAAGCGTGCCAATGTGGGGGGGAAGGAGGCTCAGCCCATCAGCTGGTCCCAGGAGCCAGAGTGGTACGTGATGGTATCTTCCCCAACACCCCTTTTCTCTTAACCTATTTTATACTATTTTTAACCTTTCAGGTAGAACTTGAGTGACTCTAGTCATACATACCTTTATTATGATTGGTGTAAAATTTCCTTTCTTTGCCCAGTGAGGGGCATTTTGGGATGGAGGTGTGTTTTGGTATTATAATGATAAAAAGGACAGCATTTTGTCAAAAGCATGACAGACTGTTGGCTCAGGGTAGCAAATGTGCAGCGTACCAGCTCCATGGTACCGCGAGTTCCCATTTATCACAGAGCCTGGCCAAGTGTGCAGTGTACCAGCTCCATGGTCACAGAGCCCAGCCAAGTGTGCAGTGTACCAGCTCCATGGTCACAGAGCCTGGCCACGGTGTCTCCACACCGTTCCACCCTCCGGACAAATCCTCTTAGAGTTCTCCAAGTTCTCCTGGCATTGCTGACATCTAAGGTTATGAGCCTAGGGAACTTCCATGTAATGGGTTTCCCACCTATCAGCCGCACCCTACCCTGCAAGCTTCTTCCATGCTGTACCTTTTCTAAAATCATAAGTTTAATGTCTAAGTCACCCCCAGCAATTATTCCACGAGGATCTAAGGAAAAAGTATCAGTGCCTGCAGGATAGAGAGGTCATGGCAAAACCCATGAAATCTACAGGCTGCTTTTGGGCTAGGAGTGCTCTTTAGCTAGGTTACTCAGGATTTTTCTGTTTTAAATTGTTCCCTCAGCTAAGGGTCTGAAGTTGACTCAGGAGATTGCATGGCCCCTTCTAGGTTAGTGGGTCCATCAGTTTATTCTAAGCTTGCAGGTAACCTTATTTCATAAAACTGTTACTTTCTCATGGATGTGTATTTCTGATTGCATGCATGAATGTTATTTATGTTGCAATTAATATTGTAAACTTAATAAATATTGGGTTTAGGCTCCATTATGCTAGGAACAATAAAATGTATTCAAAACATGAGATGTACTAGATGCAGGGGTACTTAGGATAGTAAGAACAGCTATCCCGGACTTCTAATTTCTAAGTGGAAGTGGCTATTCAGTTCTTTGAAATGTGAAACATTAGTGAAGGTTGTATTGGACACCAGCCATTATAAACTGTCAGTTTCTCAATAAATATCATAGTAGTTTTCAAATAGCCAAACCTCAAAATTTTTGGATGTCTTTTGGTTTCCTCAAGACAAAAAAAGGGATAGCTGTTGAACTGGATAGCCACTGATCCCTTTCACCATTCACTGATGAATCCTTTCATATGCCCTCCCAACCACCATTTTCCTCATCATGACAACATAACTTGCAATTATTTTACCTTTTTACAAAAATGAGAATTTTGATAATCTAAAAATAGTTTGCTACTTATTTTGTTTTTCTAGGGCTTAAGTTGTTTTATTAAATTGTCGTAAGTTGTTATGTTTTTCTCCTCTCTCACCTGCATTCTTTTTGAGACTCCAGAATGGTATCAAACAATGTGAGATTTGAAAACAGTTGAATTAACAGCAGACCCACAGAAAGAGATAGATTTCAGGGAAAAAAAAACTCTCAAAACAGGAGGAAAGGAGCAGTGGTGCTTAGAAAAGGTTCTCCAAACTGGAAAACATATTCCCATTTGGGTTCAGGTTTTGGCTGTGATTCAGACTGATACTTTTACATATTTGCCACTGAGTTTGTCTACCTTCCCTCATGTTATTTTTAATATACACTGGCAAGACTCAAAAAAATTATGTACAAAGATCTGTTTTAGTATTTTACAGCCTCATTTACAAAGATGCGGCATACCCACAGCTTCCATAGAATCTAATGGGACTTATGGAAACTCAGTATCTCTGAAAATCAGGCCATTAATTTTGAAAATGTGCATTAATTACTCTCTAGGCTGTAATAGCTCATTTGATATTACTATAATCTACATTCTTTTGAAAAAGTGTATTTTTCACCTGGTACGCTGCGCTTGCTCCTAAAGAGCAGTCATATCTTATCATGTAAAAGCTTCTTTATAACTGATCCAATTATTGACCTGTGGCATTGACCTTAATGAAATGTAATATTTCCAAAGGAATGGTACAATCCATTGTGTTAATCTGGTTGACAGGCATACTCTTGAAGGCCTCATGCTAACAATAGCTACGGAATTTATTGAAATAATTAACTTGATGAAGCACAAGCACCAAGCAATAATTTAGGTGGTTTAAATTTCCATTTTCTAAATTTCGACTACTCTAGAGTATGCAGCAATCTTTGCAGAATTTACCAAAACCCACAGTCGTTTCCAAAAACATTCCGTGTTGGTAGATTTTCTGATCTCATTAAAACATTTTGCTTCCAGACCGAGACCTGCCATGCCATGTTTGAGAGTTCCAAATACTTGCAGATTAAGGAAAAACTGTTACCAGTCTTAACCGTCGATTGTAACAATAAGTACTGTTAGCAAATAGCAAAAGCCTATCCAGGAAGCACTCCCACTTTGGATTGTTTCAGTTAGGATCTTTCGCACCAAAGGCGGTTCCTAGGATGTTATCTTTTCCGTACATCTATATAAAATCCCTTTTTTAAGTAGTGTCACTCTCAGGCGCTGCATTCAGTGCAATTTAGTGCTGTTAGATGCTTTCATGTCACATGCTTATAGCTAGGTAGATTAATAGGATCTTCTATCTGGAAATTTCTTTCCTGTTATTGTTCTCCCTGAGCAGTTGATGGCTAAGTTAATTCTCTTTAGTTTTGTCATGCACTAAAGCACACATTGCCAAGCTATGATAAGCTTTACACAGGGGGAAAAAAAAAAAAAAGCCCTGGTGTCCGTCAAAGTCTTAAACTTGCATTTTAAACTTTGGCCTGACCTGATGTGCCATTCAAAAAGCTTCAAAAGATTATTTTTTTAAGAAAGGTTCAATATGTCCCGAGGCTATCGCTTTTGAGTTAAACTGGGTGAAGTAGAAATATTTTACTCATCAGCTTTGCAGTCACAGAGTTTGCCTCAGCTAGAACAAAACTGCTGAGGCATTTAGAGAAAATTAACCCCCCATCCTGGCAGCCAGATGCGACTGGTTTCTGATGAATGCACATGAGTGGGCTGAAAAACCAAGAGAGTGTGAAATTCCTGTCAGGTCCGTACAGCGCAGAATGGGCTATTGACTGCTTTCTATATTTCCCTCCATCATTCTTCTTGAACGCTGCCATTAATTTCCTCTCCTACTCTGACTTGGGAATTTAATGTTTTTTTCCCTTTTTTTTTTCCTTTTTTCCCTCTGACCCCCCACCCCTTTTCCTTGCCTGCCCCCCCCAACCCCCACCCCTCCCCGTCCCCCCGTTTTCCTGCCGGCAGCTGCGGGCGGTGCAGAGGCGGGGGCGCGGGGCGCTGGCAGAGCCGGGGCGATGGCAGAGCCAGGGCGGCTGCTCCACCCGGGCCGGGCTGGCGAGGATCCAGGCAGCCTCTCAGGAGAACGCTCAGAAAATATTAGCTGTGCAGGTAGGTGATTGCAGGGAAGTCGGAAAGATCATTCTGATCTAGATTGAAAAGCAAATGATGGGTAGTGTGATGAAGCATTAAAACCATATCCCATCAGAGTTTTATAAATTTTTAACCTCTTTAATAAACTGGAATTGCATGAAGGATGAATTCAGGAAGTTAGCACATATACCACGCGTGGTTTGAAAAAAAGGGGGAGATTAGATTTATTTCTCACAAACCTTGGAGAAGATTATTATAAATACATTGTATATAAACATTTGAAAAACAGAGCGGTATTAGCGTCACTGCTCTGTTGTTTTAGAAGACGTTACTGTGTCCTGTTTTGTGCAAATATTATTTCCGTGGTAAACAATATTGCCATTTTCACTATATTCGTATTTAATTTCTTTTATAGAAGTACCATACCTTCCTAGCTCAGTTGTATGATGACATTCCCTTATTTGTAAAAAAGCAACGTTGGGGGTTATGAGATTTAAAAATGGATTCCAGCAATGTATAGTTTTTCATTTTACGACTTGTTCCCCAAATATATGTATTTACTGGGGAAAATAACTATTATGTAATACAGTTTGCATGTTCTTTTTGCCTGGCGCTATGGTACCTTATTCATATTTCTGTAAAGCTGCTCCTTTCAATCTCTTCCCATAGTTAATGGCCATAACCAGATGGCGTTTGTGAAGGGTTTTTAAAAGACTTAAGTGAAAAATTCCTTCAGACTTATTCCTTGCAAAAGAAGTTATGTTGCTGATGCAGCCTTAGCGCAGCATAACCTTGTTTTCTGATTTTTAACAGTCAGGCTTTGTTGTATGATTGCAGAAACAATTTTATTACATCTGATTACAATCTGATGCATGAAAGTAAAAGCTAACTTGAACAAGTTCTAGATTTCCATTAAGCTGCATCAGCATCATGATGTGTTTTCAGTATCTCACTAAGAGGATTTTTATTTTAAAATTCCAAATTTCTATACATGTTCTACTTCTGTAAAAGATTTAGAAAATCCTAGTCGTATTAAAATTAGAAAGTAAAGAAAAATAATTAAGACAAAAATATAATCAGATTTTATACGATTTGTAATACTCAATTTTATGGATTTTTTTGGGGTGTTACATGTGCTAAATATTGCACATGTAAACAGATGTGCAAGTGTAAACAGGTAAGCTGGGCACTACACATTTTTCATTCAAATTTCTCATTTAGCATTTGAAAAACTGGAAAAGCTCCTTTTTGATTTTTGCGGGGGGATAGCTGGGATGATGTCTGTTCTCTCCTCTGTTCAACTCCTCCAACAGTGAGTGAAGAACAGAGGTGATCGATGTGCAGCCTAAAGCTCATGAATAATAATAGCACTGCCATGGAAGCCACAGGTGGCAGCTGGTTTCCTCACACATGAATCTTTACATTAATCTAATGTTACACAGGATTTTAATAGCTGTACTGTGAACTTCATATACAACCGAACTCTTATGTCAATAACTAGTCCACCTTATAATGAATGAGTTTGGCAGAAATCCCTCACCTTAGCATAAATTTTTCCACGCATGCTGTTCATGCTGAGAAGCTGTGTCTGTAAATCTTGTCACCCTGAATAACTCAACTAACTAGAGATGGGCCTAAACAAAGCTTGTAAGCTTGTAAGTCCTGGCAACATTTGGGGGTGTTCAGATCTGAGTAGGTCAGACCTACCAAAGACAAGATTTAGTTCAAAGCCCAGACAACGCTCTGTTCTCTCCCTATCTGCTTTCACTATCCATGACATCCTTTTCTGATATTCTGATCCTCTTCTGGTGTTCTAATGTTCTTGCTATGTTTTTATCCAGTTTAACTGATAAAAACTTACTACTAAAATAGTGAAGAAGAAAAAGCTATAAAATTAAAATGGAAACTAGTTCAGCTAAGAGCAATTACCACAGTGTGTAGAAGAGTATTTCTTTTCAGCAACATGATATTTTTATATTTTAGAGGTCTTGGCAGTGATTTATTTATATATGGTCAGGTGTCATTGTTTTTTCTGTGTTACTGTCAGATCAATCTATCCTTCCGTCAATTAAGTTCTTCTACTGATGACATTCAGCATAGTGGCACGCACATACAAAATAAAAGCTGGCAGTCGTTCCTCTCCCTTTTCTCTCAGCAAGAAATACCCCGATATTGTTGTTCCTAGCAGCCAGCTTGCATTAAAGTGTGAGGATGAGAACCCGCTGTGCTGAGCAGTGTGCAAGTGCGCAGCAAAGTGGTGATTCCCACTCACGAGGGTTTGCGTCCCAGCAGCTACCTTGCCAAGAGCAAACAGGAGCAGGTGAATCACAGGGAAGAGTGAATTAGAAGAGGCAGTAGATACAGTACATTGGCTGCCTAAGTGTTTTCTAATATTTTACAGAAGCCATGACCTGGGTGAGATCCAAAGAGAGACTTAAAAGCAGATAATGGAGGGGGTTTTGGCCTTTTCACCAGGTACTTTTTAACTAGCAACACAGTTATACACAGCAATGGTGTTTTGGGAGAAATGCTATGTGAAAATCAAGAGCTGCCTCAGACTGGAAGATAGCTTTGACCAGTGTTTCATCATTACTAGTCTACCCTGCTCAGCCTATTTTTAAAATTCTAGAGTTGCCTTCCAATCGCTTCCAGTGGTGCAGGTGGACCATAGCACCTGTAAGACTTTGTGCTTGAGAAGGACAAACTGTGCCTATAATAAGAGGGTGACACTGCCAAAGCCATTAGTGAGGAGAATGTTTCCATCCCCAGGTATTGGTGGAGTTAGTCATCGCCTTTAATAAACACAAAAAGAATCAAAATTTTAGGAGGGATCCCACTTAGAGCAAAGTGCTTTTGTTAATGATAATTTGAAAAAAAAAAAAAAAGATGCTTGCAATTAAATCTCCCTAAAAGTTTTAAATGAAGAGAAGAGCTTTACAATGATGGCAAGCTCCTTTGACGTCTGGTCTCTCAAATTTATTTCAGAAAGGATTTATTTCATAATTCAGATACGCAGTCCCAGTCCCAATTTCTATCAGCACCAAACTTGGTACTGATGCCAGAGATTTGCTGTTGATCATCCACCCTGCTAGTTAAGCACAGATCTGAGCTCGCTCTTAATTCCAGGCTTCCCTCCCTGTCACACTGCCAACACATGCCCTTGGGCTGAGCCGACTGGCATTGGTAATTGTACTAAACTGAACTGGGGTGCTCATGCTTAGTGCAATGCAGGCAGTGTGTCCCCTGGAGCATGCAGCTAATGTACGCATCCCCAGAGGGGATGCTGCTGTCCCTGGAAGCAGCAGGCCATCACCATCTTAAATGTCCTTTGGCCAGAATCTCTGCTTTGCCACAATTATTTGTAAGGTAGCAAAGGCAAAGAGTCCCTCGTTTACCTCCCTGGCTCTCTGTCCAGCCTTAGCACCGGCTGTACACAGTTTTGGTCTGCCTGGCCCTACCCAGCAGCAGTGCTCTTTGCCAGGAAATCGTAACCAGAACTCGCTGCCTTCTGGATGCACCTCCTTTTGTCCCTCTATGCTGAGAAAGAAGACCAAAAAAACATTCTTCAGAGTGTAGCAGAAATGTGTACATGCTTACTGAGCTCTCACCGTGGCGATGTGACTGAAGACACGTCAGTATTATCCAAATATGTGAACCCTGAAGTCAGAATTATGGCAGTCAACCTCTAGTAAATACTAAGTTTTCCCGTTTTTTTGTAAGGGTCATTAGTCTATATTGTACGTGGTGACATTAATAAAATTTTTTTTAAACAAAATGCCTTTTTAATTTATGTTAAACTTCTTTTATTTCAATCAAACTTTTAAATATATATTCCCTGGTTTTTATCATAATCCTTGGAGCCATTTTGTTTTTTCAACATTTAATATTTGCATTGGAAATAGGAATGATCAACTGATTACTTACTGTCGTATGTTTTGTGAATATACTGTCAGAAAATGAAATTTTAAAATCAAGCATTTCAGTTGAGATATTAAAAAAAGTGATAAGAGATTATTCCATAGTAATAGTAAAGAATAAATATGTTGGCAATCAAATCAACTGCTAGAGCAGAGATCAATGACTGAAATGATTTATACTTTCAATTTTGGCCTTTCATCTATTTCATTTTTTGCAGAGCAACGTGCAGGACTGTTTCTTGGACAAGACTATTTCATCTTCTTATGCTCTACCTTTCTTCTAACCCATTTCAAGTTTTAAAAATTCTTTTACTGCTGTCTGATTGCAACCAGTGGCAGAATTTGAGGCATTAGAATTGCAGTGCCTGAAGTGCACTAGAAGTGCATTAGAAGTGTGTGAGCCCTGCTCTGCTCTTCTTTCATTCCGGGCAGTTTGCATGCATGCTTAATGGCTCTGAAGAGAGACTTTGTTTTTATCATGGTAGTCCAAGAAAGTTCTATGAGCTCCATCATAGATTACACAGACTCTTCACGCAAACTTAATTGTCTTAATAGTTGAAGGACATCCTATGTGGTAGGAGAGGAGGAAAGACTATTGCTGAAGTCAGCGACAGCTTTTCTTCAAGTCAGCCTTTGAAGAAATGTGTCAGAGGATTGTGGGGAAAATTTCACCATCACAGTTGGTGCAGTCTCTATGCCTTAGTTTGCTGGAGGATTTCAGTCTTCTACAATTACTAAATACATTTTTAAATCCAGCAGAGACTAATAAAAGTAATCTCTTTAATGTAGAAAAAATAATAAAAATGTAAAACCTTTTCTCCCAAAAGCGTACAGACAAGGTATGTGTTATGTTAATGACTTTTGTTTTCTCAATAATGTTTTGGAGTTTCAATAACTTGGCTCTTGAGTAAGTTCAATTAGCTATCTAATTGCAAAAATGATATATGATGGCAGGTGTAGCTTTATTTAGGACTGTGGCTGTGCTTTAATCCTGACAGTCTTCAATTTAGTCCATCCTTTTAGATGATTTATCTTGACTATAGTTCTGCCAGAATTATTCTGGGGGCCAAAGTGCTAACAAAATAATAGCATCATTGCTACCCTCACTGTAACTTTAAAGCATTTCATATACGCTTTTTCTGATGGTGGCATGACAAAGGTACTTTTTTAATAAATGCAAGATTATTGGCTTAATTTTTAATAGATCCGCACCTTTGATAGCCATTCACACTGATGCAAACTGATATAAAAATGTATCATCAGGATTTAGAGTTCGGAAGCTTCTTAGTTGTTAACAGTTTTACCCATTTTCATTAGATGGAAATTGCTACATATGGAACAAAGGAATGAAGCATCAAGGAACGGTCTCTTTGACTGGGAATGCTGTGATTATTTATACATTTTCCACAGTTTTACTCAAGTTGCTTGATTCCACTGTACTGAACTACACCGGTTTACACTAGAAAACAGATTTGATCTAGTTTGTATTATCTTTATTTGAGCGATTTTGCAGAGGTCATCAGGGAAAGGACTGTTCTTTTTTACTAAGGCTTTAAAACTTTGCTGAATCTACTGTGGGCGTCTCGGTGGATACTGCTTCTTACTGGAGGAAGCATTTACTGACACTGCAAAATCCATGGGTTTTGTGGCATCCTGTTCTGTTCTACCTCCTTACAGGAAAGAGCCAGTGCAGTTCCAGTAAGGCCAGGACCAACTCTAAGCCTGCGTTTTAAAAGCAGTGTTTGCCCTTTTGCTTTCTGAAAACGACTCATTCTTAACTTGCCTCTTAGCTGTCGGTTGGTAGTCAATTTAAGTACACCCTTTGTTCTTTAACTTATTAACACAGGTGTGTTATGGTGTCCCTCAGGGCTGGCGCTCTTCAAAATCTGTACGCCTTTTATTTTTCTCTGTTATGGGTTGAGTTATCGCCATTTATGCTGATTACACTCAGTTGTGCCTTTTTTGCCTGCTGATTTCACTTTAGCAGTCTTGCTGTTTCTGCCTTGTCTTGGAGACATATGGGGCTGGATGACAGATAACTTTTCTTAAGGGGACTTGGCTACACACCTTTTAATTAGTTCTAAGCTTTTGTATTTAGTCACATTTATTCATAGTAACCATTTAAAATGTTGAAGTTAAATTTTGCTGGTTTTATTATTAATTTATAAAATATTTATTTTGTTCAGTTAAAGGGGAATTGAGACCAGCTATTTTTGCTTCTGCTTATGGTGGTAATGTTTCAAAAAATTGAAACATTTGTTACTTAATTATTAGGGTTCTAAAGAAGCATAGAAATCAGCATCCGCTATATAGTATCTAAAAACATATGGTTTTCCTCTCAAATGCTTATGAATTTTGGATAATAACATCTGGAATTCTTCAAAATATGATCTCACATTTTATTTCAATGCTTAAAGTGATTATTTTTGTGTAGATTATTCTAGATTGAGTTGATGACCCTGACAAGCATTCACCAAAATCTTTGAATTGACTTACCATGTAGGTGTAGTGTCAAATACAGCTGCCATGGAATAGATAGAAAAAAAGTTCATGACCATATATTTTGCTGCTGCATGACAAGAGGGACCCTGCTAGTGAGACAAGTGGAAGGTAATCTCAAAATAAGCCTGATTCATAGAGGAAACTAGAACCTGCTTTTTTTCTTTACCTTCTTTTCATGGTCTGTGGTTTTGCTTATTGCACGGCAAAACTGATGCCTTTATTCTGACATAATCTCCTTTACCATTTCTGAAGGGAAGTGTACATATCATTTGGCACAACTCGGCTGCATTTAAGTTTTTATGCCACTTGTGCTTTAGTGCACTAAACTTCTTATGCTTCGCATAAACTCATTAACTTTCAAAGTGTCTTGCCCACGGGCTGATATAACCGTGAACATTTCCTGGCATGTATAGGAACACCTAGAGTAGCCTCACCTGGCTAAGTCTTCTATGGCTTCACATGAAAGTTTCACTATATGAAGTAAATGTGATATTAAGCAAATGGATTAGGAATGTGGTTGTCACCTAAAAGCTTTAGTGTATAGTAAGAAGATAAAGGCAGACAGTTCTGCTAGTTGCCCATTAATGATGGAGGCTAGAAGATGGTCTCTGCAAACAAAAAAATTAGTCTCATAGTTTTTTAAATTAACCTGTCCAGGATTGCTGTGGTGATCAAATATTTAGTTTGCTTGCAGGTGTACATTTTCAAGATACAATTTTTTTGCAGAAATACGTAAAAGTTTTTTGACTACTAAAAATTGTGACCTAAGAGAAAATGGAAGGATGACATCTAATCTAGGAGATTTATTTTTATTTTTCTCATAAAAGAAGAATTCCTAAGAGTTAAATTTCTTCAGTATTCACCACCACTTACTGGAATACGTCTCCGTATATTACCAGAGTACCCCTAATTGTCCACTTTCTTACACTTTCTTACATCCAGACACAGAAATGTCTTAATAATTTAAAATATGCCGACTAATAAAAATGTACAGATGCTTTAATAATGAAAAACAAGCTTACAGCATTAAAAGTTTACTGTAAGTAACTTGACATCTGACTTTAACTGTTGATGAGATTACTGGACGAACGTCATTTCTCATTGAGCAAAAATTATTCTCCCATTAAAGAGAAATAGAATCCAGAAACGCAGTCTATGAATTCATATTCTTTCCACCTGTAACTCTAATAACTTAAATTTGTGGGCCAGGCACTCAAAACTCCAGTCAAATATGAGGAACTGGCAAGCTTATTAACTCTGCTGCTTTTCTTATCAGCAGGGCTACTCAAACTAGTAGGTCTTAAAAGGCAAGAAAAGAGAAACTGTGTGACTTCCAGCTTCTTAAAAACTGCTCCACTGAGTCATGCCACTGTTACACCAATCTTTAAGCCTCAGATTATTCTCTGTACTCCTGACAGAGAGATTCTGAGTTTAAAACTCAATGGAATAAAAATGTGCTGAAACACTTTATCATTAATTGAAAGGTTTTCAAAAAGCAATAAAGTTGTCATCCTTGATGCCTCTTCCAGAATTTGAAGAGTACTGGATTTCTATTTCTTGGAGTAGCATAACTTTTACTTTTTTAGTTGAATAACTAAAACCTGTGTTGAAATGTTTATACAAAATTAGCTGAATTAAGTTTATAGAAATAACTGCAATCCTAACATTTCTAAATTGAGTACCTTGCTTTTGTAATCGTAATAATTTTCTTCCAAGATATTTTTTAAAACTTTAAAATTTCCAAGAATATAAACCACCATATTGACACTTACCTTGATCATCAGCAGAGTAAGTGCCCATACACCTGTCTGCCACTTTAACTAATGGAGGAAATAACAAGTGTAGTAGGCTGTCGTCTATCTCTTATTCAGTAATTTATTGCTTAGACTTTTTATCTAATCGAAGACCTCCCAGCTCATAGTCTCTGCTTTTCCCAACCCAGTGCCAGTGCTGCATCTCATCCCAGATGAATGTCAGACCTCTTCGCATCTGCCTCATTCTCAGACTGCTGGCCCAGCCATTTCTGCTCTCCTCTCAAGCCCCTTTTCCAGCCATAGCCTCTGGCACTGTCTATTGATTTCCATTTTCCTCTGTTCCCTTTTTGCTCCCTCAAGTTCCAGTCACTATCTTTTTTTTCCCAACCAATGGTCACCTTCTTCCACCTTCCAGCCTCTGAGACCTGCCAATTCCAGTCTCTACCCTCACCTGACAGACCACTAATAGTTTTCCTTCTCTGCAGCCCAATTTTATCTCCTCATAAGACTCCTCTGAATCTAACTGTTGCTCCATTTTGGCTCTTGTTCTGCCAGATTCGAATCAAGCAATTTCCTCCTCCTCCAGCATACTACTGGGCAAAATGAAAGCACAGGCAGGTAACCTGTACTCTAAGGCCCCTAGACCCAACCCAAGCCACAGCAGTCCTGAGATACTACTGCTGGAGAAGCCTTACCTATTGCAAGGCTCAAGTTTGTCAAAATGTAGTTTTCAAAGTTACTGAGCTCAAGCTGGCATTTACCAAGCATGGAAAACTGTATTTTGTTGGCAATAGTGTATGACCCATTTCTGTAATTTTTGAAATTTACCAAAGAGATCAAGCATTTGAGCCCAATGCCTACTTTTTTGACAAACTGTAAAAAAAAAAAATCATAATGGAAGGTATAAAAGTAAATGCTTGGAAACTTCCGTAATATGCAATGCTCTCAGCCCTACCTGCAGTTCAGAGGAGTCCTTTCTATTAAAGAAAAATTAGTTGAAGTGGTTTAAATACCAGTGGTTCAAAATCTAGCCATACAACATAGTTTGGATGCACATTATGTTTCTACCAGCTGTGCTGAGAGATACCTGTATAGCAACAGAGTAAACAACTTTCTAAATAGTTCAATTTAATGTAAAATGCCATGTTTCTGAGACTCTTATGCTAAAATACATATTTGGGTACTGGGTTTAAATTTAAGGCCAAATTATAGGTAACATTGAGGTTTATGATGATGATTGTGTAGCTCATGAAATGCTCTTTTGAGACTTTGGCCAAATGTGACAAACGTCTCAAAAGTCGATCATTTGGATCAAAAGATTCCCTTTGTAGCAAAACCAAAACAGTTTTGCATGTACTTCCTTCTTCATGAAGCCAATGGTAGTTTTGAATGACAAGCGAATACAGCAATGAGCCGACCAGTAAGACAGCTATTCAGTTTTTATGTGTCAAAAAGCAAAGGAAACAACACTTCATAGATTTGCTTTTCCAGCAATTGACAGAAGCCTTCAGTGTATAATTAAGAAAAGTTAAATAAAGCCCATTTTTAGGAAGACAAGATTAAGGATAGGATTTATGAAGTTATACTGTTGCCAAATGAGCAAATGCTTAGCTCTGCTTTTATAAATAAAAACTAAGAAATAAAATTTCTTTATCCAGTACAATGAGTAAAGAATCAGAGAAATGACATCTGAAATTAATGATTCAACCCTGCAACATCACTTTGGGCTACCTGAAGTTTAGTATCCTCCTTCTACCCATTTTAAACATATATCAAAACACAGGTATAATGATGAACTGTTTACATGTTGAAAGCTCCTTTTTGGCAGCTCTTCTGTTTTTGTCGTTACCTGAATTAATTATGGTGGTTCAGAACATCTCTAGTAAACATGCTGATATATCATAGATTATAAACTCATCTACTGAACTCTTAACCGTGGTTGCAAAGTAGATTATTTTATTTAAAGACAGCAGTTAAAAAATTTAGACATTTAATTTAATTATCCTCTCCCAGAAGTATAAGAAGAAATCAGAATCCTAGTGTGAATAGCATTATACTTGCATAAGAAAACTTACAGGAGCATTTTTGCCTCAAACTCAATAATTTTATTTATAATCACTAACTATGTTTTTGTTTTACAGAACCAGTATGATTTGGAAAAAGAATAAAATTGCTTTTAAAGTACAAAAATAATTATGAACCACTTGAAATGTAATGTCTGTATTTTATTTCTCATCAGAATTCATTAGTGTGTAACATCAATAATTTAGCCCATCATTTGCCAACACTGACTTGGCTCAGTAGTTCAATCATGTAACCCTGTAAACTCACTTTCCATTAAAATGAATGTTGCTGACAAAGGATAACTAAAGAGATACTTCATTTATTAGCTAAAGAGATACTTCATTTATCAACATTTTTAAATTAGGAGTTTGGGACCACAGACACTTAGCTGGATAAATTATTCAAAGGAATCTTTGCATTAGGCCTAAAGATGTTTGTAGAATCAAATACAATGTTATCCAGAATTATAACTGACTTTCATTTGTGTAACATGTAATTCGCAGTATACTATTCCAGAAACCAACAGAGCCACCTGCAGAGAATCAAATGACCTACCGGAATGAAATCCTGACTGTCACGTGCAGAATTATAAAATGTGTAATAGTTATCCCATATCTTGATTGACTCAATCAAGCATTTCCCATGGAAAACTCCTTACAAGAAACTTATTGCAACAGGCACTATAATCTTCCAAAGTTACATCTGAGGTATTGAATGCTTCGCGTTATTTTACTACGAGCAGCACCTTCTAATCCACTCACTATCTTCTCCAAAGGCATCCTTTAAAAACATTCAGGTTTCAGATGTGGTGTCTGAGCTTGTTGGTTCTCCAGCCTTTTTCCTAGCCACCTATTCTTTCTTACGAGGATGCCAGCTTTGCTTTCTAAACTTCAGTCCTTTTATTTTTTTGCTAACATACCACAACTTGGACATAAACATTTCTTTTCTGAAATAAATAAGAAGCACGTGAGGACAAAGTTAGGAATAAAATAAAAACCTCTCATGTCATGTCTTTTGCCTATGCCTGGGAAGATAGATCAGGAAACCAAATCCTTCCTGAGGACAAATCCATAAACATCTGTCATAGGATTGACATAACATGACTGTCATCTGTCTGCGTACTCTGGAGGGCTGCTGCTAGTGGTACAGAAGGAACCAATTAAGGACAAAAGCAGAAAGTGAATAAAAATGTTATAATACCAGTTTGGTGTGAGACACAACATCACTGTCCATTCCCCTTACTCTTTTTTGAGTGTATATGGTTTCTCTTGAAAGTATTCCCATCTTTACCCCTTTCTCAAATTTTGCATTGGGGGTATTCTTAATCTTGAGGCAAGAACCACTCCTCCTTTGAGCGATGCTCCAAGTAAATCTTGTTGCAGTCTCAGTGCTCACAGACTGTTATAAATACGTTCTTATGATACTCCAGGCTCAGGAATGAGGGATCAAATTTAGGTCTTCATTTGCAAGTGTTCTCATAAGAAGTATTTTTTCTGAAATGAATGGCTTATTTTCTCTGAGCCTGAGCACTGCGGTAACTGAGCATGTATGCGGTAGCAGAGCAGAAATATGTATTTGAGACAGAGGAAAAGATGCTACTATCAGCTAATTCAGGGGACTGAGGAGCTTTGTACAAGGAAATCTTTTCTGTAATTTTTTCTCTCTTTTTTTGTGAGGGGAGAGAGGGGTGGAAAGGATTATGCCTTAAAGAACCTCTCAGCTCTCCAGAACGATTTTGAAGAAAATGAGAACAGAAGCAGTTCTCTTTTAATAGTGCAGCATTTCTGATGACTATAATATTTAGCTTTGCTACAAGAGTACGCAATCTGTATCATCACTTGACTCAGCATCACTTTGGCGCTCCTACTGGCACCGGAGCAAAAAGCTGAGAGTTGAAGACTCAAGAAGAACAGTTTCTTTCTCACACTTAACTCTCCTCCAAAACTCTGATGGGTCACAGCAGTTTCACTGAGTTGCTTTAGCATGCCAGCTTGTCACAGCTATCGTGGAATTTTACTGGAGCGTTTTATTTATCTATAATAACTCCAGAAAATCCCCTTTTTCATTTGGCACAGATTTTTCAAAGCTATGAGTTTTAGTTTTATTACAATTTCTAAAATAAGAAAATGAAAGAGTACACTAAACAAGGAGATTTTTAATGCTATGCTTCACTCCAATTAACCTTTAGGGACTAAGAAGTCTTGCAAAATAAAAAACATACTTAAAACTGGTCTCATTGAAGTCCGTGATGTAGTTAGGCTGAGTTTCTTAGATACAAGACTATTTTCCTCAGGGTGAAGGCAGAACAATCTGAGCCAATAAACACACTCTCACTATGTTGCCTTGTTATGAAACTTGTATTCTGAGGGCTAAAGTTGCATCTGTGCTTTAAAAGTAAGTGTTGTGGTGATATTTTTGTTATAATCTTGATGGCCTAAGAAGGTAAGCAAGGCAGAGTTGATAAGGCAAGACACTATCTTTTATTAGACCGGAAAAAAAGACAAGCTTTCGAGTACACAAGCCCTTCCTATTAGCGTCATTTCTTTTATCTTTGGTAACTGTCAAGGAGGGTGTCGAGCATTTTGTTCTCAGTTTCAATGATATATTCATTGATAATCTAATTATCAGTCAGTTTAAAATGTATATATATAATCATGCAGCAAAGACTTCCACCTGTATTCTGGTCTTTCTTAGACCTTAATATCTTATTTAACTTACTGTAATAATAATTCTCTACATTTTGTAGTGACTCCTCTGACCTATACAGATGATGAGTCTAATCACTGCTGCTGTTTTATTATTACCCTTCTTTTCTGTTTGTTTCTCATTCTTTTTAACTCCTACTTCTTTCTTCTTAACAGATAAAGTCTGAAAGATAGGAAAATTTAGAGGAGATGAGGAAGGAAATTATTTTACTAGATAGGTCAGATTAGCATTTGAGATTAGCAATCTAAAGCATGATGATGCAGTCTTCTGAAATAATTTATAGTTTTGCTTTGGTTTCTCTAGTTTTCTCACTTCCATATGTCTCAAGGATAAAAAGCCATTTGTCATCTTTCTTCTACTGATCATCAAAGAGCTGAGATTGTCCTGTATATAATACATCAGAATTTTTCATTGCTTTATAGTCCCTCAGACAGCATATAATTCTGGGGCCCAATCTGTAATAGCCTGACAGTGTCAGTGTCACCCTGACAGCTACGTTGCTGCCCAGTAACAATTCAGGTTGAGAAGTCATTCACTTTAGCTTCACCAGTATGATTTCTGCCTTACCAAGACCAACATCCAGAAAAAAGGCCTGCTTGAGCTGCCATTTGATTTGGAATAATTTAAGAATAATTAAGAATTTAAGAATATAATAATTATGTAGACTTGTGTCTTTAAATAGCAATTTACTATTGGGAAATACTGAAGATTTTTCCTTTTCAAAACTAAAATAATCTTTTATTGGAGCAAATTAATGACAGAAGTACAAATTATTTTGGAGCCAAATCAACTTCCTTTGGGAGCAAGAGAAGCCTGTGAGGGGTGTGTGGATACCCCCTGAAGCAGGATTTGCAGTTTTCAGTCCCTCCTGTACAATGGAGACAGCTGCAGGCTTGGACAATAATGTCCTTGGGGACATGACAGAGAGAAACCTGAGTGAGCCACTCCATGACTTTCCCCCTTCCTGCCACATTCCTTGACCTTGGGTAGTAAGTACAAGCTGTCTTTCTGGCTGCTCAGTCTTAGAGACAAGCTTTAACATCTATTTTCAGGGAATATGAATGAATTTGCAAAGTTGTTTCTGGATATATAGCTCTTCTAGCTGTTTCTAGGTTAATGCAAAACCTTCCTTTCCTAAATTTCCATTGTGCTACAGGGACAACAGGATAAATATCCAACACTCTGGAAACTCGGAAGCATGACCCTAAGATTACAGGGAGGCCTTCTGAAATTGAGCGATGATTGCTGAAACATGGAGAATTCTGGCAAAAATTCTCTTCAGTCTTCTCATCTGTCTGTTCTGGGATAGGAAAATGTTAGGAAGAAATATTGCATATGTTTATTCTGCCTTTATACTCTCCCCTACATAGTCTCTCATCATGACCATTGCTGGGAACAAAACAGTGGGTTAGATGGACCATTCGTTTGACTCTGTGTTGCAGTTCATATGTTATGGTGTTACGGAAAAATGAGACCCTCAACACTAATGTTGCTGGCTTCTAAGGCAATATATGCATTTTCCAATTTGACAGTCACATTTTATTTATAGCACTATTATTATTCCTATGCTTTTCTGCATAGTTTTCTGATTATCTTGTTGATTTACTGTATCTTCATGTATTTCAGATATTCTGCATCTGCATGAAAGGGTGGTTTGCAACTGCTATCCTTTTTTCCACTCAGGAAGCACATTAGATTATTTATTTTTGAGGAACTCTTTTCTAAGTAACTTTAAAATGTACCATATGAGAGAACAAGTTTGTACAAAATGTGAATCATAACTGGCTATGTACCACACCTAGGAAGAAGCTGATTCTCCAGGAGTTAATTTAAAAATACTTCCAAGTTATAATACTCATCTAACAATAATATTTGCACATCTAAACTAAAATGTTTGAGGATAAATATTCCAGGAAATTGAGCTTCAAGTGCTGTTTAGACAGTTGTTATTTGACTACAGGCATGACGTTTCGAGAAGGAATTTACAAGGCCAAAGTGCATGCCCTGTTCTCTTTTTTCCATTCTTTCCTCCAGCAAAGGAGTCCTTCTAGGCCTCCAAAAAGGACAACTGTTGTAAACTAGGTTTCATCAGTAAAAGAATCAAGTTACTCACCTCTTTTTAAAGTTTTCAGTCTGGCTCAGACATATCTACATGTCATACCTTGCTGTTCCTGCAATAAGTTAGGTAGAACAGCTGACAAATGAAAAGGCACTAAGGGCAATTAAGGACTCGGGGCCTAATTTTGATAGTTTTCTGTATTTAAAATCAATTATTTTCATTACAGTTACACCTAATTTACATCTGTGTGAAAATCAAGCATTAAGTTTGCCTTGTATTTTTAGTCTTTATTTCTAATTATTTGAGAGCTACTAGTACATAATACTGTCAGACTAATGGAGCAAACTGAAGATGAGTGACCATATCATGTCTTTGTATATTTAAAATAAATGTTTTCAGTTTCTAAAATTAAATAATGTGTTTTTTTTATTGAAACATTAATAAAGCATATGACCGTCATAAACTTAATTTACTTAGTATATTTTATAGGCACTGTAAAATGCAGGTTCTTTCCTAACAAACTGAATATTTTTAGGGAAAGGAGTGGAAATTTTCCCATGACACAGTGCTTCATAAGCATGTGATCAAAATGGCAACTAGAATACAATTAAGAACTTCCTCAGTTACAATTACACTGAGAATCAAACTGCTGTCCCACTGAAGTCTACAGCCTGATTTGAGAATTCATTTTACATTAATGTAATCCATTGATTTAAATCATTCGTGGAAATGAGATCAGAGTGCACAGGTTTTTTTCTTTTTATTTCAGTAGTGACAGAATACATCCACAGCTCTCAGATTTCAGTTAATGGAAGCCCAGATGCATGTTAAACCTTGGCCCTATACAGACATCGGTATCATTTTGTCAATGAGCCAGTACAGAAAATTTTCCTTTGAAATAATTTTAATCTAATCTTAA